>NC_046384.1:12906785-13080725 GCF_011125445.2 Fundulus heteroclitus | reverse complement strand
TTTGTGCTTACAACTGTGTAGTGAAAGACCGCATTCCAAATAAAATGTCTTTTAAGTCTGAAAAGTTACTTAAAACTAATACCGCACGTGTTGGATGGAAGGGTACTTAAAATCTAATGCATGAAATAAGATGTGATCCAAAATCAAACCAGATTGTTCTGCTTCGCATGGTGACGGACTTTGTTTTTTTTTTTTTTTGCGTACGAGAGACTATTTTATTTCTGAAACCATGCCATCATCAACATGGCATCTCTGAACCTCAGGTTGAGACTTTTCCGTTTTAAAATGCAATGTCGGTCCACAATAAAGTCAATGCTGAATTGCATTTGTTCAAAGGTCTCACAGGGTGTCGGGAAATGTGTCGCTCTGCGTGCACGCAGATAAATGAGACCAAAGTTGAACGTGTTTAGTTCAGCGAGCGCTCATTACCATGTAACAACAAGTTATCTGATGCCAGAGCATAATTAACGGGCAATAACGAGCCATCCAACACAAAGCAGATGCTGATTTTTGTGTGATTGCTCAACGTGGATTGAAAAATAACTCCTTATTCATCTGTACACTATTTAAATCACAACACAGTGAGTCCTTATCATTGGAACGTCCACTAATTGGCAGCTTTTGAAAAAGCTTTTGATACGATTTGCTTCAGTCGCTAGATGGGATCCAGCCCGGGGGGAGAGGTTGCGTGTGTGTTGTGACGGCAGCGCAGACTGTAGACAGAGGGACAGTAGTGTGTTGTTTGTCGAGATGATGATGATGCCACCATCTATTCAGTAAATCAGGGCCCAGCGCCACAGAAACCATTGTGTTTGTACGCCGTAGACGCCGCATCAGTCATACGGAGCGTAATCCTTGACCTCCTGCAGAATTAAAATATAGAAAACTGTGTTGACGGTGCAGCTTCAGGACACGAAGAGACGAGCAGCTAAGCCCCGAAATCCTGTGAACATCAGTGATATTCTAATGTTTGACCGCGTGCCACCCGTCTTAAGCCACGCTGATTCGTGCTCTGGGGTGTGGGGATGGGCACATACTGGGGGCCGCTGCTGGCCCTGTGACCCAGTTGTTGTTTAGCCCGGTGTCTGCGTGCGCGTGCCAGCCGCTGGCCCATGTGCCTCAGATGCCATGCAGCAGGGACAGATGGAGCTTTGGTAAACCCAGACTGTAAAGCCTGATAATAGCGCTTGGATTCCCTCACACACACGTGCAAACATACATGCAGAGGAGCCGCTGGGTAAAAAACAGCCAGCTGGCCACGTCTCTGTCGCCACGCCACACCAACAGGGTGACTTTTGACTTTCTACCACAGCTTCCCTTCTCATTTAGCCAAAACTTACTTACTTTATTCATTCATCCTTGTAATTCCTTCCTCGTGTAATTTTTTTTCCCCTTCTTATTTATGAAGGTTTCAGATTAGGAATGAATAATGAAACGCGTTGCAGCAAAACAGCTGGAATCTAAATGAGGTTCAGCCAAGAGGTGACTTATGTCTAATATTCTGATTTCCCTTAATAAAAAGGAAGTGCACTGCAAAAACAGAACTAAAAGTAAGTGAAATTTTCTTGAAATCATTGTAATTTTCCTTGATTAGAGCAGGTAAATGAGACTATTTGCCAATGGAATAAGGTTTTTGCACTTAAAATAGGAACAATTCATCTCCATCATCTTATTTCAAGTGCAGGATGTCTAATTATGTTATTTTAGAGATGAATTGCTCCTGTTTTAAGTGCAAAAATCTCATTCTATTGGCAAATAGTCTTATCTACCTGCTCATTTCAAGAAATTTTTACTTATTTTTGTTCCCTTTTTTGCAGTGTGGGCACTCATTCTAACATCGCTACCTGTTCAAGTCATGCTGTGTGTCTCAGGTTGTCCCTCCACGCCGCGTTCCTCCATGTTTCTGCCCAGGGGTCCTGCTTGTCCGTTCACGTGGGTTTCGAGCGAGCGTCACATGGCTTCCCAGGCCCGGCTTTTCCTGCGGCTTTGAACTTTGACCGGCCACCAGCGCCGCCGGCCGTCAGCCGCAGCGGGGCAGCTGGTCTGCTGTCTTTGAACTGCTGGCGTGTGTGTTTAGCAGTGAGAAACCTGTAGGAACACGACTTCTGCACAAAGGAGGAAGCTGTCGGAGAATAATGGAGATAATAGCGATCCGTCTTTAAAGGAATTCAGCCGAGAAAGCTTCCTTCCTTCCACCTCTAAACGCTGAGATAACCAAGGCTTAAAAGCGCTTCACAAGTTCAGATAATATAAAATAGCCTCGCTTCGACGAAGGAATGCACACACGGAGCTGGAGGTTGCAACATTGCCTGTAATTAAGCGTTTAACTGGAAAGGTAGTGGTCATTTGTGCAGGAGCTGAAACAGATGAGCACTCATTTGCAACGAGTCACCTGCAAGAATACGGCAACACAACGTTGAATTTTAGAGATGTGACCAAAGGTTACGACTACCTCTGAGTGAAAGCTGCTGCAGAAATGCTGCTGAGGATTAAGGACAATCAGAAAAATAGAGCCTTTATCAAAAAAATTCCTTTTATTTCAGTAAGTTGTTTTGAGTGTTTGAGTGGAGTGACAGGGGGTGTTGTAGTTGTAACATTTTTAAAGCCATGTTACTATAATGTATTTAAACCCTCAGGAGTGAGACTGAGAATAAGACACTGTTCCCTAATGTAAAGCTTTTGGGTGGTATGGCTGTTTGGAGAAATGAGACACCTGTTGGTGTCAGCATAACAATGCTGGTCAGAATTGGAGCAGATATTGCAATATAGCATCTGAAAAGCTACCAGAATTGTTGTGTTTTCAAATTATATTTTTCTCATAACAAGCGCCCATTCACTACCGCCATGAATTACAGTCAGGCTGAGTTTGCCACAGAGGGCTTTTAAGTTTACTTTAGCAACTTAAATTTGAGCAGGAGACTTTGGCATCTCTTCTCTTGCCTTGAGGATGAAAATCCAGTCGTGCACTGAAGTCCGATAGGTTTTCGTCACACTTTGGCAACTTTTGGCTCTTATCTTGGCTGTCTTGTGGTCACTTTTTTCTGCTTCTCAATCTTCAAAATGAAATAAATGTAACTATCACAAGGAACAAAGACAATCACAACTAAAACGGAAATTCATAGTTTGGTTTGCCACCAAAAAAAAAAAACCCTCTTGGTGAGTGTCAAATGACAAACATTTACATCCCACCAAGAATTAACTATACGTATCCAGAAGTGCCTCCTCAAAGTTAATATAAATTAAAATGCATGTGATATCCCATCTGTCTAAAGGAAGTGAAGTATAAATTCTTTTGGTGGGGTAAAAAGATAAACTTTAGTCCTCATCCACAAGAATACGGCAAAACAACGTTGAATTTTAGAGATGTGACCAAAGGTTATGGCTACCTCTGGGTGAAAGCTGCTGCAGAAATGCTGCTGAGGATTAAGGATAATCAGAAAAATAGAGCCTTTATCAAAAAATTCCTTTTATTTCAGTAAGTCGTTTGAAAAAGGGAATCCCTGAATGTACTGAATCTAGGAGAAATTAATGAGGATGATGCTCTCGTTTGTTTAGATGCGCCTGTAGCGAGTTTTGATACCGAATAATCCAAAACCGCTTTAAATCACTCGTTTAGATATGGTTCAAAGGGATATCTACAATTTGAAGCAACATTGGCAACTTTTTTTCCCTATTTGCTGTCAATCCATACAGACCTTTGTCAATGTTTTCCAGTCTGGGGCATAAATGACGGAAGGAAACGCTACAGTTGTTGGAAAGTGTTGTGCTTCTCCTGACCCCCCTCGCTGCAGGCGGATCACATCCAAAGTATCAGCTACCTCCAGGACGACGCATTAAATATGTAGGCACGTTCAAAGAAACCCCGTGCTCCGTTTCATCTCACTGATAGAGGATCACCTTAACCCGCTCCATCATATATCCCCACCCCACCGCTCGTCTCCGTCCTTTCACCCGTCCAAATCCAGGGCTTAGTCCGTCCGACAAACATAGCTTCAGCTGGAGGCGCTGAAGAAATGCAGTTTTTTATTGAAATGTGTTGCTCTCTTTCATACTTAATCTAAACAACAAACTGTTGGACACAAACCCCTAAATGTGCAGCTGATGTTTTTGTGTTGGTTCAGATGCTACAAAGCCAGAAGAGTCAAACGTTGACCCATTTATTGTTCTAAAAATCAGTCTCAATGTGAAAAAGTTTATTGTATGTGTTGTTTTATCGCCCAGCTCTGAGAAAAAGGATGAATGAAGTGTTGGGCCTGGGGGAAGGGAACAAGAAGGCAGGGGGAAATTCTTTCTCCCCCCCCATCATAATCACTATTTGTGTTTAGCAGCATTGGCCCACTTCTGCTCGCTGTGAGTGTGAGTGTGTGTGTGTGTGTTGTTTGGTGGGTAAAAGGGTTCACTACCAGCCCGTAGTTTAATTTCATTCAGTCCACCGAGGACAAAGCACCGTTTTCGGGTTGCAGCAGCAGTGAAAAGCCGCCCGACGCCTGAATGTCTAATAGATTTGCACCGTTCACCACAATTCCACAGGAGCCGTGCGTGCTGTGCAGCTCGTCTCAGCTTAATCAAATAATTTTCCTGCCGTTTAATTAGCATCTTCTCACCCACACCAAGCTGGTGGCGAAAATCTGATCTCGATATTTAGTTGGATAATGTCACCGTTTTGCATCTTATCTGAAAAGGCCCTGTTAGTAAATAACTCAATTGAGCACAAATGTGGAAAATATTAGAAGTATAGATACATTTTGCACAACTATAACCCTGAAAAAATTAAAAAAAGGTTGTTTTACATATAAATAGTTGAAATGTTTTTATAAACACAATCTTAATTTTGCCAGAAGATATTTACTACTTAAGTAAAAGTTTCCATTAAATCAAAATTGGTGAAATTCCATAGTGTCAAAATTGTTATATGCTCCATTTTGTAATTTGTCGAGGAGTTTTGACTTAAGATAGATTATTTACAATAATAATTTTTATTTGGTGAAAAAAAAGACACCAGAGCTCTAAAGATAATATTAATATATTATTAAAATGTTCTACATTATTAATGAAGTGTTGGGAAATTTGCAAAGAAGGAAAGAAATATTACTTTTAGATATAATGGGCAGGGCAATAAAATAAAGAATGATGGGGATATTTTAACAAGCATCAACATGGAGCCTTTTAGCCTCTTGAATAAACGTTTTTGCTGCCTAATTCTGTTCTTTAATAAAAATGAATCAACTTCACTGACTTCTGTCAATGACAGTGTCTGACAAAATAAACACACGAACACAGGCAAATGAGTACTTTCTAGGGAAAGGAAAACGCTTTTGCACAGTAAATGGCGTCAAGGGGCTTGTCAGTGATTCCTTCTGGAAAGGAAACAGCTAAACGCAGATGCACATGACCACGGTACTTTCTATGGGGGGAAAAATAAGAAAACTCCAAGTTAATGGCAGCATGGCCTTAATCAGCGAGTCCCCCTGAGGGAAAAACAGCCATACACAGCTTTTATATGGGAAATAAAATCAGAGAAGTTGCTGTGAATAGTGGCAAGACCTCCATCTGTGGCTGTGTCTAGAAAGGAAACCCAGCTAAACAGTGCCGGTAAGTACTTTCTATGGAAGGTTTAAAAAATGAATAGCATAAAGCTCAGTCAATAACGTCATCTGAGACGGAAGTATAGCCATCCATGGAATAACACAGCTAGGAGTAATTTCTATGCAAAAGAGTAAGCAAAGTTGACCACAGCTACGTCAATGGCTCCATCTAGAAAAGAGACCCCGATGAACTGAGCCACTACTGCTCTATGGGAAAACAAAGTATAGAAGATTCATGGCAGCGAGAACTCCAGGAATAAGGACACCGCTAAAAAAAGAAGCATGGAGCCAGGAATACTTTCTGTACGCAAATAAAAATAAAAACAGTGCACAGAGGTAAAGACAGCAAAAGGTCCGTCGATGACTCAGAAGAGAGACATGGCTAAACAAAGAAGTACTGTGCAATGGAGTACTCTCTATGGTAGGGAAAACATGTACATAATGAGGATCGTGCCTCGTCTTCCATAGACTGCCATTCATCTCCAAGCCTTCCTATGGCCTAAACCCTGACCTTTACGGGTTTATACCCAACCCTAACCTAAACCCAATTGACACCGTAGTGCTAAACCTAACCGCTGTCCCAGAATACAAGTGAGGACTAACAAAAGGTCCGTACTTTACATCAAAGTCCTCACTTCACTAGTAAAATCGCTCAGCCACAAGTACGAGGACACACACACATAGAAATATATCCGAAGGGAAAGACTACTGTAATGTGTCGGGCTGTGATCCAGAGCTGGCGTCCTGGTCCGATCTGCAGCTGCTCCAGTGAACATGTGTCGGTGCCCCCCTTTTTCACACGCAGGCTGACTTATGCGTCTCATATATCCCCTGATACTGAACCCAAGAGGTCGAAGAAATCTTTTTGCAACTTTCTCTCTCGACTTCTCGTAACTTTACGGGTACCATTTTAAAAAGGAACCCAGCCTTTTCTTTTTTTCTTTGTTTTTTTCTCTTTGATTTCCATGTAGGAAAATCAGTTTCTGCTAAAGTCCTTCTCCTGTTACACCTCCATTAAGTTGATTAGAGACACACAAACTGCCACTCTAATCGGCTTAAAACACTGTAGTCACCTTCCTCTGGACTTTCTCCTTTACTTCCTCCATATTTGTTTTTTTTTCTCCAAATATAGTAATTAACAAATAAATAACTGAAATCTAAAGATGAGTCGAGGACTATCTGGTACCGACTCCTATAAAAGTGGGACGTTCAGTGCTGTAAATCTCACTTCCGCTTGTTTAGTCCGAGTAAAGGGGCTGAAAAGAGGAGCCGACCTCGTAATAGACTTAGAGCGTGTAGATGAGTCCGTCTAGTCGGTGTGCGCTGACACATATGGATATGTAGCATTACTGAAGACCTAAGCTCTTAAGCTGACTGGTTTCCTCATCATATGGATCAGGCTGGAGCATTTTCATGACAAACCAATAAGACTTAAATGTGCATCCTTTTTCAAAGAGTATCGTAAGGAGAAATGTATTTTGCCCGTTTTATTCACATTACTGCCAGAAACCTTTTTGTATTTTTCAGGGGATTTAAGTTGACATTACCAAGAACAACTGATCCATATTCACCATCAACTCTTTTTCCGCCTTTTCTTTCTCTTCTAAACCCTGCAGCGTCATGCTGCCACCAACATGGGTCAAAGTTTCAATGTTTAGTTTTAGTTTTCCTTCCCGCAGCGTTTTGAAAAGGACTCACCTGACCAGATCACCTGCTTCTGCATGTTGTGTGTGCCCCATGTGACTTGTTGGCAAATGTTAGACACGACCGTATGACTAATAGTTGTCCTGTTGTCAGATTTCCCCCCACCTGAGGTTTGGATTTCAACAGCTCCTCCACATCTACCATGTGGCTCCTGGCTGCTTATTTCTCCTTTCCCAGTCTGTCAGTTTAGCAGAAAGTCAGTTTAGCGAGGAAATCAGCTGATATTGTTCCCTCAGATAATTATAGCCTGTCGGTCGGTTCCATTTCATTTTGATTTTGGTAGCGTTAGAGTGAAGGGGGCTAAATACAAATGTGTGCCACACTATTCAGATATGTATCTGTAAAAAACATTGTATTTTCCTTTGATTTTACGAACAGGTACTATGCTGTGTTGTTGGTCTATCACATTTCCTTGATTGTGAAACCATAGAAGTACCACTTTAAAAGATGCTCCACATTCCTCATTGTAATGCAGGAGGATGGCTTCACTTTTTTTTGTAAGAATTCTTACAAATATATGACTTTATTCTTGTAATTCGCACCCACACCCGCAAAAAGACCCCGCTTGACAAGATGTGGTTGCCAGCCTCTGGCACTGTTATTCTTGGGGTTGTAGGCAGAAAAGTTTGGTTTATCGCTTAAGATCCCATTAAAAACATGGACATTTTAGGCTGGAACGTGACAATGTATGAAAAGGTATAAGAGGTCATATGTTTAATTCTCTCCTTGTTCTCGTTGCTTAAATAGGAGCTTTTTAAAAACCTTCATGACTGAGAGCAAACTGAGGCAAACATTTTGCTGTCCCCATTTTTGACTGTCACCTTTTTTTTAAAACCCTTTCAGGTTGGTTTTTAATCTGTAATTAAATCTTGTATGTTGTTTCTTAAATTTAAGACATATGCGCATTTATTTAGGCTGTACTGTAGGGAAAAGTCAGTACTGACAGAGTTAATTAAGCAGCTAATTATTGGATCCTGTCGGGGACAATAGACGCACGATATATTCCAAATGTGTTAACGTTGCAATATTAATATTCCAAATTACTTTTAGGAGTGTTTCCTAAAACACTCATCAACTTTCATTTTGCATGAAAATATAATATTTTTCCAGTTGGATGGTTCAGATATACTGTGACGCAGACAAAGAGATGTTCTCTGTGAGCGTCAGTGCCTTACAATCAGATTTTAGGATGTGAGCAGTTTGTTTGCTTTGCACTTGCATGGTAATTGCTGTCGCTCGCTGCCAGCTCCACCATTGAACCCGCCTGCAAGCCCCCCCCCCCCGCTCTGTGTCAGCGCCAGCCTTCGTCTGCACGCACACACCCTACAGGGACGTTCTCGGTTTTCATTCACAGATGCACACATGGTTGTACACAGTTGGCAATGCAGGGTCAAAACACGCTGGAGCCGAATGGCTTTTTTTTTTTTTTTTTTTTCCTGGCTCTATATGTCTGAGCGGGCTAAATGAGATTACTGTAATCCATGTTGACCAGTGAAGAGAGGAAATGCAAATGCCGTTTGTATCATCCTCCTCCTACCTCACTTTCTTCCCTTTCCGTCTGTCCGTATTACCTCCTGAAATAAAACGTGCATTTTTCATCTATAGGATCCATACTGCAAAAAAAAACCCGTTTTCAGTTTGCAGATAAAAAAAAGCTTAGAAACCAATGGAATAAATATTGCATTCAGTTGTGATATCTGGATTTTAACGCATAATATGAACCTTGCTGTCATCTTTAAATCATCCTGATTTTTGTATTTTCTTCTGTTTCTCTGTCTAGATGACATCCTGCAGAAGGAAGACGGTCCTCTGTTAGCAGCTCAAATTGGCTCTGAACTCCAGAAACGGTTCGCCATCCTGCCAGGTTGGTTCGATTCAGTTTTTAAACGCATTCATTCAGAATCTACTCAGACTTGGTGGTTCCTCTGGTAATGTACGACCCGTTTTAAGCTAACAGGACACGTGGTAGTCTTCTCCTATAGTGCCTGGTCTAATGAGGCCTTTGGACGGCGATAAGGCCCACAGTGCAGATTTGGGAAGGGTTTCTGTGTTGACCTTGTTACATCCGCCTTAAATGGAGGGAATGTTCTCTTGTCTTTCCCGTTTTGAAAAGGGGCCTTGGAGGAACGGCTTGTTAGATCACATTTGTGCTCCGGTGGAAAGTGGAAGCCGTGCATTGCTTATCAAGTTTTGAGATGCTGTGATCAACTTAAAGTACAGTATAAACTAAAATGTTTATTTTTATTTCAGGGGAAATGTTTAATATTATAAAAGTTGTGCTGGTGACTTTGTAGTATTTATCTGTTGTTATTTCTTAAGTGAATAAATGTTCACCAATTAAAGGTTGACTGGGTTGGACTAGCAGTATTTTATTCTGAACTGAGCGGTGAATAAAATCTGATAAGGTCTAACGACAGATTAACCTCTTACATTATAATATTAGCTCCTAGATTTAAAAGGTGCTACATGAAAGGCTCAGTTGTTTAGACGTTTAAACTTTTATTAGTGGCTTTATGCGGAGAAAGGAAGTTTCAACCATGCAGATTTAATTTGGACTCAAGCGCTGCAGTGTTTTAGCAAAGATAAACCTGATGGTTTACTCAAAGAAACTTGTCAAAAGTATTTTCTTTGTGAAATCAAAAATTATTGGTTTGGGTCTTCTTAATAAGGGCAATCATCCTGTTAAAATTGTATCTTTAATCTTGCAGAAACACATCGCAAAAGAGTGTTATTTTAGTTTATCGCTCTCTATATTTTTTCATTCACAATTAAACCTTAGGTTGCTTCTAGACATGCGCTTTTCAACGTGTGTGTGTATATATATATATATATATATATATATATATATATATATATATATATATATATATATATATATATATATATATATATATAAAAAAGTAAAAGGTGTGGATTTGCATTTTGTGTGAGTGCACACAGTTCATCTGGCCTGATCTTCAATGCAAAATGAGCGTGGTGCGTTTTGTTTTTTCCCCATGCAATTTGTCAAACAAATAAGAATTAAGAAAAAAATAACTGTGAGGAGCCCGTTACAGGATGAGATGGTGTGTAAAGAAGGAGATTTAAAACAACTTTATGATAAACGGGCTTCATGAAGAAAGAAAATATAGACGACACTGCAGGAGAAGTTCAGTGTTTCTGGTGTGAGACCTGCGCGGCATCCCAAGCCAACAGTCGGCGAGGAAAACACACAAAGCAGAAAATTAAACGCAAATACACCCTGGGGGGTGGGGGGGTCTGCGTTGGGTTGCCATGATGAAGACTGCCGCCCGGTGAATAATTCACTGTGGGGAAGATGTGCTGTGTAATCTGAGCCTCTGGGGAAAAGACAGGCCTGGTCTTTGGCTGTGGGCCCACATTGCTTTAACATTTAGATATTTCATTCGAAATAAACACACCCCTAAAATCTACATTATAAGAGTCTGAGTTAATTTTTCTTTCACATTTAGTTGGGTAAGAGATGATTTTTATGTCTTTTTCATTGCTGACAGCCTGTAAACATTAGAGTGTTAATTATGCTTAACTAATGCAGGACCCTTGGTCTTCTTTTTGCACGTGCATTATTATCAAAATGTAATTTTTGTTTTTATTGTATCGGGACTTTATAGGTCGATCAACACAAAGTGGTGCGTATTTATGAAGCTGAGGGGAAAGATGCATGGTTGGGAAAAAAACATGAACCTCGACGAATCCCACAGATTTGTTTTCAGCCCCAATGACGACGACACCCCCAAATAAAACCCAGTGCCACCAGCTGCCTTCAGAAGTAATAAATAGAGTACATCTGCGCATCATTGACTCATCCAGCTGCTCCGTGAAGGCCTCAGAGGTTTGTTGAAGAATATTAACGGACAGACAGCGTCACAAAGG
Source organism: Fundulus heteroclitus (assembly GCF_011125445.2). NCBI lineage: Eukaryota > Metazoa > Chordata > Actinopteri > Cyprinodontiformes > Fundulidae > Fundulus > Fundulus heteroclitus. The sequence continues at coordinate 13,069,545 of NC_046384.1, read as the reverse complement.
CCAAGAAACACAAACACAACAGGTCAGGGAGAAGGTTGTGGAGCACTTTAAAGCAGGGTTGGGTTATAAAACAATATCCCACTATTGAAACATCTCACAGAGAGCTGATCAATCCATCATTTAAAAATGAATGCGTATGGTACAGCGGATAAACTACTAAGACATGACCGGGAGCATTCCCGTCGCTGCTGAAGAAAAGCATCCCGACAAAATAAGGCCTTGCCATGCGGATGCTGCGTTCAGGGACGTGTGCACACTGCAAAAATAGAGCTAAAAATAAGAAAATATTTCTTGAAATGAGTATTTTTCTTTTATTTGAGCAGGTAAATAAGATTATTTGCCAATGGAATAAGATTTTTTACACTTAAAATAGGAACAATTCATCTCCATCATCTTATTTCAAGTGCAGTATATCTAATTATCTTATTTTAGGGGTAAAGATACTCATTCCATTGGCAAATAATCTTATTTACCTGCTCAAATCCAGGAGAAATACATTCATTTCAAGAAAATTGTACTTATTTTTAGTTCCCTTTTTGCAGTGCAAGGTTTGTTTTCCCAGCGCACGCGGAGGTAAACTGGGCCCTGAAAAACAAAACAACCGATTCTACAGAATTCTATTTTTAGATAGTGTCGAAAATCATTTTTTTCATTAATGCGCCACCTTGTGTTGTCGTCTTCTCAAAATGCTAATGGGACGCGTCGATCTTTGTGGCTCTAAGGTGAAGAAATGGGCGAAATTCATGTCTACTTCTAGGGTAATCTTGTTGAGTCTCAGCAGAACCAGGAATTAAAGAGGTTTAAGAAGTCAATAATTGTGCATTCAGCTGTCTGCAGGTCATTAGGGAGAATCAGTTCGACCCTAAACCCCTTTTTCTGCAACCCCTCCCTGACCTCTGACCTCTGTGTCTCCAGGGTGTCGCGGCATCGATGGCCACCCCGTCATCTTCCTCCCGGAGTTCCCGGCGTTCGAGGAGCTGCCGGAGGAGGAGCTCCAGAATGTGCTCCGCTACCTCACCAGCGTCCCCAGGTTGGTGTTCCTGCTCTTTCTCCGGCACGCAGGCGGGGTCCTCCGCAGGAAGGGGGGAGCGAGGCGCAATACCGTGTGGCGCCAACAGATGCCGCTGCAACACTACAGGCATAACGAGACGGAAATAAATCATTATAAAGAGAATAGATTAGTATGAGAGAGTGAGGATTTCAGCTCAAAATGATCTGGGCTGGAAATATTCAAGGATATATTGCAGTAAAACGTCTAATGAAAGACGATTTTTTGGGATTTGCTTCCAGGTTTCATCAGTTGTCACCCTTTTGTACGCCCCTCTTTCACACATAAAGGGAGGAGATTCATCTGTTTATCAACAGGACCGCCTTGTACATGTGTTTTGTTTTTTTTTTTGTCTGTGCCTGATCACCTTTCATATATAACACCCACCACCCTCCTGAGTCCCCTCCCTGTCTCCTCTCTTCCTCTCCGACCTCTGATTGGACGTGGGACTGCAGAGCTCGGCTATAATTGGCCGGGGGGGAGCTACGAGGCGGCTGGTGGAGGAGCAAAGAAGAAGAGGAGGAGGAGGAGGGAGGAGGAAGATGCTCTGCAAGGATGGGAACAGTCACCTCTCTCTCCGTCTGCGGACGGCAAAAGAAATGATAAATGAGCTCAGAATAAAGAAGAAATAAGGCAGATTGGATGATAATCATGGAATATTGAGGATTTTTTTTTTTTTACCCTTTGATCCTGAAATATTTGGATTTTTTCCGCATCCCCCTTTTTTCCTTTTGGACTGGGATATACTGACCGGCAGAGATGGACTGAGGATCATTTGCTGCATTCATTCGGTACATCATGGGGGTGTCTGTGTGAGCGCGCGGCAGCTGACGACCGGTTTGTGTCGACAGGACACTCTGTCCGCCGCCGTCGCCTCGTGCATGCCGCGCCGTTTCGACGGCATCTTCCGTGAAAACGTGCGGCGTTGTCGCACGCGTACGCACACACTTTTAGGAGCATTAGCTTAATGAGGCAGCCGCATATGGCCCCAGCCTGTGGAGTGAGTGGCCAGATTTTCCTCCCTCTCACCCAGAGGCGCGTTAATGCGGTGCCAAAAGGTTGCCATGGTAATCTGGATGGTTGCTTATAATCGTCGAGAGAGGATGATGATGATGACTGCAGGCGCGCAGGGGGGGGGACCTCGACTCTCTGAACGTGTCTAAATGCAACAAAAGAGACTGCAGGGCCACAGTTTTCTCATGCATGTGTTAAAATAACTGTTTTCTAACCCACCCCCTGTTCCCCTGGGTGGGGTGGTGTGGGTGGGGGGGCTGTTCCTCTACCAGAGGCCTGGGAGCTTGAGTTTCCTTTGCAGTATCTTTGCTGCTCTTAGGACTTTGCTCTTCCGGACTCTTTCTCCGGGGATCTGCTGGAGTTTCCGGGGCCTCTAGCTCAGGCTGCGTCTGGGATCCCAGGTCCTGCAGGCCGGCTCTCTGCGGCAAATGGTGTGGTTTGGTCACGCCGGCGGTCTGAGCTATCTTCACAGCAGTTTTTCCTCCCATTATGTTCACCACCAGCTCCTTATCTTCCGGTTTTCATCATCTGAGGCATTCACATGAGAGCTTCGTCCCTTGGGGCCGTCCTGATGTATCACCGGAGCTCGGATGTTTCATCCTGAATAGTGGCTCTGATGCTCTCGAGCTCTCCAACTCCTTCTGTGGACCTAATGTATAGCCTGTGGCTCCTGGATTTTAAGCTCCATTGGCCAACTTAATATCCCAGCAGGGTAGCCGATCACTGGCCGTTGATTGCCGGGAGTTTGTTTCTAAGCCATCGAGCCGACTCCTAAGAACTTGGCTTACTCGTCGCAGGTATCTGGCTGCTGCTTTCCTTGTGGCTTCGTCATACACTGCAAAAACAGAACTAAAAATAAGTAATATTTTCTTAAAATGAGTGTATCTGTCCTTGATTTGAGCAGCTAAATAAGATGATCTGACAATGGAATAAGATTTTTGCACCTTAAAACAGGAACAACTCATCTCCATCATCTTATTTCAAGTGCAGGATATCTTAATATCCTATTTTAGGGGGTCAAAATACTCATTCCATTGACAGATAATATTATTTACCTGCTCAAATCTAGGACAAAAACACAAACTTGAATAATGTTTTGCTTGTTTTTAGATCCGTTTGTGCAGTGTAGTTGCTATTTGCCTGCAAGCCGGTCATAGCTCTCCTCAGCATCTGCTGTTTTCCCTCCATGCGGATCACCTTCCCTCTCCTTATGACCACCACACTGCAAAAATAGATCTAAAAATAAGTAAAATGTTCTTAAAATGAGTGTATTTGTCCTTGATTTGAGCAGGTAAATACGATTATTTGCCAATGGAATGAGTATTTTGACCCCTAAAATAAGATAATTAGACATCCTGCATTTGAAATAAGATGAGGGAGATGAGTTGTTCCTATTTTAAGGGCAAAAATCTTATTCCACTGGCAGATCATGTTATTTAGATGCTCAAATCAAGGACAAATACTAATTTTAAGAACATTTTTACTTATTTTAAGTTCCGTTTTTGCAGTGGAGGCCACATTTTTCCAGCCCAAATGACAATCGACCGTCCCCGCTGTGGGTGTGCATAACAAAAGGGGTTTAAATGTAATGTTTTTTTGAAATTCACTGGAAGGGAAATAAATAAAAGATTACATAATTCATGCATCAAAATGCAGCTTTGAGGTCCTGCTTGCTGGTTTCACAGAGTGCTCGAACACTCGGCAGGATTTGACGCGAACGCCGCACACCACCCTCTTATCTCGCAGCCACACGAATGCAGCGACTGTGCCTTTTCCCCCTGCGATAACACTGCCTCTCTCCTGCAGCGTGGCGGCGTCTGAAGTGGGCTTCATCCTGATCGTCGACAGACGGCTGGACCGATGGGCCGCCGTCAGGGCCACCCTGCTTCGCATCGCAGTAAGAGCCTGTTTGTCTGTGTGCTTATGACTGAGGGAGAAAGCGTTGCTGATGAAGCGGCTCCCGCGGCCACTAATGGCTGTTTTGGAGCCAGATGTTGGTTTACTTTACACGATTTAATGCTTGTTTTCACCCTCATCTACGGTCAGCTGTCTGCGGGTATAATTTGGTGTGTCACCGCTAAGGATAATGGATGTTTTAGGATAATTTAGTTGCACTTTGCGGGACATACCAGCCTTGCTGCTGTTACTTATTCATGAGCTGCGTGTGCTGGGAGTCTCTGCATCTTTCTGGATGCCGAAATGAGGTGGGAAGTTAAAAATAGCGTATTGTGCTGAAGTGGGAGGCGTGTGTGTGTGTCTCACACAACATGGAAAGATTGTGTGTGCCAAGGCAGGCTCCTGTTACAGCACCTTTTTTAATCCTGTAAACCCTTTAGAACATCTATTGGTCTGTGTCCTGTTAGCCAACTTTTTTTGTTTGTCCTGTAAAATTCTCCTCAAAAAAGTCATTATTTTCTTGAACAAACAATTTACAACATACAAATGAATATATTTTGCACACCCTATATACAAAATACAGAAAACATGAAGAAAATGTATTTTTTGGTCTAACGTATAAATTACAAATTACAATTATAAAGAACATTTGAAAGCCTGACGTAAAAAATTTTTTTAAAGCAACCAAAAATATTTTCTTTTTTTTTTTAAATGTGAAATTCAGGCTTTAAAGGGGTAAAGTCAAAAGAGGAAAAACACTGGGACGGGTCGAGCTGGACCAAGTTACAAGCCAAGGGTCTGCAACATGCAGCCCATTGGGCTTTGAATAACTTGAGCCAAAATGGATGTAGAACTGCTTAATGTTTTCAAATAAAAATGTATTTTAGCCAGTTTTCAAACTATTGTTTTACTTGCTTGCATGTTTTCTTTAAGTATTGAATTCTCCTTTTAAAACCTTTATTGATTCTATGTTAAAGCGATATGCCTTTTTTGTTCCAAAGCCTGAAAAGAAAATTCAATTTATTTTCAGGCTTTGGAACAAACAAAACAAAAAGTTGAAATTTTGAATAGCTTCAAATGTTAAGGGTTTTAGGACTCGTTTTTGGCAAAAGGAAACTCTTAGACACTGCTTAGGAGCCTAAAGAGATCCTTGTTTACATTGTAAAAAAAAACAACCTTTTTACAAACCAGATCATTACACTGTAAAATTTCTACATTGACCAGGTCATTATTTACAATGTAGTCTTTTTTTATGGACCAGATGCTCGTTTACATTATTAAAAAAAACTTTTAATGGGCCACATAATTTTTTACAATGTAAACAAAAAAAACATTTTCTACAGACCACATCCTTATGTACACAGTAAATAACTCATTGAACAAACCAGATGCCTGTTTACACTGTAATAATGTTTTTATACAGACCAGATCTTTGTTTACACCGTGTATTATACCTGATGCCTATTAACACTGTAAAAAAAAAAAACCTTTCCGTACAAATCAGAACCTTGTTTATGCTGTTAAAAAAATTCTGAGCAGTCCATTGTTAGTATTGTAAAGAAAAAAATATGATTAAGGTCTATGTTTACACTCTTTTAAATTATATCTAATTTAGAATTAATTGCATGACTTAATCCAAGATAAATTCCTTAATGAAAATCAATAACGCTTGTTTTGAGCGTTATCTTGTCACCATTCAAGAAAGTAAGTTTTACCTTTTTTGTTTTTGCTCGTTTTTCTTCTAATTAGGGGCCAGATTGCCTACTGCTTTTTGGTTTTGCCCTATTTAACACCATGGAAATGTCACCACTGTAAGTGGTTTTATTATTTTGATCTTTATTAGGAACTTTCTAAATTGGAAGTCCCTGCAGTAAGGGTAGAGATGCCCGATAAGTTCCCCTCACTGTCTTCTGCGAGGCTTTCTTTTCTGCCATATTGCAGCTGGAGGACCGATGGTTGAGGCGAGCAGGACAAGTCAACATGTGACCAGAAAAATCCACAGAGCTCAAGTTTAATAAACAGTTTGCAGACATTTGAGTGTTTAGGAGATGACTCGGATGATTTTAGGCGATGAATACGATGCTATTCTCTTGGTGCAAAGTTTCTTGAATGATCCTATCAGTGGTCCACGTGAGGCAAATCAAGCAGCTCTATCAGCCTGAGGACGGAGCTTCTCCTCACCTTACACATCTGTTGTCTGGATGCTCGCTCTGCCTGATGCCGAATAGCTCGCCCAATCTGTGCAAATCTATGCAAATGTATGATAATTGGTGCTAATTACCATCCAGTCTAAACGCTCCGTTTGAGAAAAGCTATTCCCATAGTGGCAATAAGCCATTATGAGACTCTTTCCTGGAGTAACTGTACCTGTAGAAAAACATCTGCGCACTTGAGATGCAAACATGGCGGTAAGATTGGACTATTATCACAGTCTGCTGCCTCACTGCTTCCCTTTTAAAAAGGGTGTTGATGGGCTGTCAGCTTTATTCATGGGAAGCATCAATATTCCCTCCTAATGCAGGAGGCTGAGCAAAATTCGGGATGAAACAACCACAGACAAACTTGAGAGCTACTTTCTCTCTTACTTCAAAATAGAACAGAAAATAAAACAGGGTATCAAGTAGGGCTGGGTATCATCTAGGATGAGCCGATTCGATACGATTCTCGATACACAGCTCACTATACGATACGATTCTCGATACATAGCTCAGCTTGCTTTGATTCCAATATCGATATTTATTACTTTGAATTAATGCTCAGTGATTCAATCACCAAAATCAGCCAAATATTGTGTTTATGTTCTATTTATTGATCACAGACATATTAACAGGAAAATAAAGTGCATTTGCTTCAATGCATTTAACATGTCACAGAAACCAAAAATGTGCCCAAACATCTGATTTTAGGGACAAAGGAGCTTCTAAAATCCTGTCGGCCGTTCCACAAATTCGTCTCACTTGCTCTCCTTCGCTGTGAACTGTAATGGTTGCGCTGTAATAACGCCCCCTAGAGGTTGGGAGGTATATCGATATTGAAAGCCAGAATATCGATATTAAATCGTTTTTAAAAATATCGATATTAATCTTTATATCGATTTTTATGCACAGCCCTAGTATCAAGCGTAAAGTACATGCTTTCTTGCCTGGGGCTCATAATAATGGTGTACACCTACGCACGTCGGCTGCTCTATCATCTCTGCTCACAGCAAGCTGTTGTAGTTTTGCTTTTTGTCACACTTAAATGTTTTAAATAATCATATGATATCGGACAAAGGGGACTTGGGTAAATGCAAAAGGGAGTTTCGGTCGAGGCAGATGGCCGTTCACACTGAGTCTGGTTCTGGTTCTGTTGGAGGTTCTCCTCCCTGTTAAAGGGGAGTTTTCCTCTCCACAGTCTCTTCATGCATGCTCAGTATGAGGGATTGCTGCAAAGCCACGAACAATGCAGACGACTCTCACTGTGGCTCTACCCTCTTTCAGGAGGAGTGAATGCTGCTTGAGACTTGATGTAACCTGCTGGGTTTCCTAAGAGAGGAAACTTTCTGACCAATCAGTATAATCTGACAGAATTTGACTTTGGAAAGAGCCTTGAGATATGTATCATGAATTGGCGCTATTTAAATAAAATTGAATTGAATAAGGGGAAAACACTAAAAGTAAGAGTAAGTGCCCATTTTGTCAGCACATGAATTAACTGTAATCAAAAGACAGAGTTCAATTTGAGCAGCCACACCCAGGCTTGATTACTGTCAGGCGTCTAGAATCGGGATATTAGGAAATTAGGTAAAAAGAACCTTTCAGACATCACGAAGTAGGCTAAAAGACCTGAAAAACATACAACCTGCAACCTCTAGTTTCAAGTCTTGCCTCAGATTCTTGGCTGGACTTGAGTCTAGACATTGACTGGCTGCTCTATCTAAACCCTTTAGATCCCTGGCTGTGTGTTTAGGGTCAATTTCCTGCTTTTTGTAGCCTCTAACATGTTTTCTTCCATGATTGTCTGGTACAATCAAGCTAAATCATCTTCCCACCTAAAGAAAACCACCCACAAAGCACGATGCTGCAACCACCGCGTCTTAACTCTGGTCTCATCCGGCCCGAGCATCCCTTTTCCACCTGCCTACGTCGCCTACGCGGTTAACTGGAGATTTGACTTCTTATGCTCCAGAGCACATCGCTTTGGCCTGATTAGCGTTAGCATGATTCATTAAAGGGGCAAAGAGGAAATCAATACTGCACTCTCACTGCTGGCAGCGTAAGCAGTGGGGCTTTGAACGGGTTAAATCGTTCATTATTTCTATCAAACCAATGGGGACACTCAGTGTGACTGTTTCTTTGCAGCATACAGAGGAGGATTGTAACGATGAAGCTGGGATGATTTATGTCCCTCACTGCGAGACCATTATTTAGAGTGGTCGGCGAGTTTTATCAGCAGCGAAGCAGAAGCTGGATCTCTCCTCCTCCCCTCTACTCCCCTTATCATCTCTCTTGTCGATTAATTTCTACCACTCCATTCTGTCCTGCTTCTTCGTGAACTGCTTTTCTTTTATAGGTTTCCCACAATTTCTTTGTTTCACTGTAAGACAGGATTAAGAGGGCGACAACATTTAAAGCCTCTCAAATTAAAACCTAATGTGCAGTGCGAGGGGAACACTTAAATTTTTTAACGTATCAAGCAAGGTGAGAGGTTCACAGCGCAGGCAGACGGCATTAAATTTACCCCGCGGCCGTGGTTTTCTGGACGTCCCTCGTCGGCGGAGACGCTTGCTTTGTCCTCTGGCCGGTGAAGCTCGCGCTTACCGAAGGGTGAAGGTTGTTTGTCTTTCTGCGGGATGTGCTCTTCGTCAAGGACGCTCAATGTGCTGTTTTCAAAGCTGAAAAGAAAGAAATTTGTGCGATTATAGACGCTTCCGGTCTACGGACTTCCACAGCTCTGCTCGAAAGTAGCTCAAAGGACTGCAGTTTAGCAGCATTTTGGATACGTTTTTGTTTTATTTTAGCAGAAATCTGATGAACAGTATGAAAGGAACCATGTCCCAAATGATACCCCCCCCCCACCCAAAAAAAAGACATTTAATGTGACATTAGAAGATGTAAGAATAAACACTAGAAGATGTTGGTTTTTATGGCGCAAATGCAAACATTAGAGCAGTATTTAAACAAAACCAGGCAAATTTGATTTGCTGTTTGAATCCAGCGGCTTTTGCAAAAAAAAAAAAAAAAGAGTAATTTTAGCATTTCTAAATTCACGTTAAATAATTGTTTTTTTTTTATATTTTTTATTTAGAAAGACAGATTTCCATCACATTCACTAATCATGGCTTTACCCATTTAGGATTGTATCTGAGGAGGATATAAACATAAAGTCCAAGTGATTTTTATCCATGTTGCCTTTCTGGTATTGTTACAGAATTTCACTAACTTAGTTATAAACGATAACAAAAATTGAACAAAATCGAACAATAATGGGAATTGCACCACCTCAAGTAATGATAAGCACAAAGATATAAGACACATATTTCACAAGAACAATCAAGTGAAGTCGGATCTAATTGGTTTTACATACTCAGTCCGTTTGGTCCAGATCTTATAAAATGTTCCTATTTCAATTTGGAGGGAAATTTCCATAACATAAATCTGGTAAACAATTTCAATCCATTCGTTGATAAATAATAGTTTTTTTATCTGCGTTTTTATCTCCGTCCTTCAACATCTTTGTTCACTAGCGATCCCTCTGTACGCCCTTTCTTTATTTCAGAGGCACCAATGAAAAATGTAGCAGGTTAAAGCAGCAATACCCTCCAGTCAGAAGACGAGGGGACGTCTTTATCTTTGTTGCAGCCCACCTTTGGGAATCAGTGTAATGCACACAGAGACGGGGAACCGACGTAGCACCACTGCTGCAGGCTGCAGAGGCAGATGGCTCAGTCAGCGGGTGAGGCCACAAAGCCGGGAATTTGTCGCAACACGCGGTATCAGCTGAAAAACAAGTGTAATATACCTTTTTGATGTGCAGATTTAAACCAGATCCCTTGTTTGTAATGGAAAGGACATTTTCCAGAACCAAAATCTGAAGTAGAGGGAGGAGGTTTAATATCTGAGCTGCCCCAAACTCCCAGGAGGACCATGTTGATGTCATTAAAGGACATGCCAGGAGAGCTTTTTTCCCCCTGTCCACCCATCCTTCCTCTCTTGGTGAATATAAATCAGCTCGGTCAGCATGCTGATCCTTATCATTTATTAATGTGCGCTTTTCATCCGCGGCGGCCACGTGCCCGGGGGAGGCGCGCGTGCATTAGCATATATCTGTGTTGGCGTGTCAGGGGGACGCACCGAGCAGCTCGGGTATTGTCATGTTAATGCGGGCCTACAAATTAAACCGGGACCTCTCAGGGCTTATTGAATTTAATGGCTTCCAGTTACACATATGTTGCTCTACGTGCTCTGCTAGCCAGAGGAGCACAGCTGCAACATAGCTGCATTCAGAAACAAAAAGGCCTTTTTGTTGCCAATATGTATTTGTTGCATATCAAACCCTTTAAAAAAAAAAAGTGTTTCTGTTCGTGTTGCACGTACAAGAAACACTACGACGGCGCTGGAAGGGCTATATCTCAAAGTATGTTGACAGTCTGGGAAGATGCTGCAAAAGGAAAAAAAAATAGGGTTAAGTATTCCCGAGTGTGAGTGTGAGGCAAAAATAAACGACTGGAGGAGCAGATGAGAGCTTTTTTCAAGGCTCCTCTAGCTTCTCATGACTGTGATGCATGCGCCTTTGAAGGACCATCATAGAAAAAGAATAAAAACACGTCATATTTGTTTAAAGATCATTTATTTAATCATGAGAGGAGAGTGCAGCTTGCATTGACTGTGAAGTAGGTGGTAAATAAAACAAGTCCAGCTGGTTTTAAAGAGCTCATAACCAAGATGATCATCTCCCAGAGCAGCTGTGGGAATACCATTTTTTTTTTATTATTATTTGGCAACAGAACATCATGATCCTGTCATGCATCTTCCTAAGCTTGCCTCCAGCCATGTGCTTGTGTGTGCGCGCGCGGCTACGTTTGTGTGCGTACATGTCAGCCGGCATTGATTTATCCCGTCTAACAGGGAGGAGCAATTCACTCGGGGGGGCGTCAGAGCAAGCCACATCCAATAAAGTCTTTGAGCTGAGTGGCCTCTTGGGTTCTTCTGTCTATCGAATGGCTCTGCTGTAGTTTGAGCTGGTTAGAGAAAGCTGTGGTTTGTCCTCAGGGCTGCAGAACTGAAGCCCTCTGATGCAATATAATTTAGGGGATTAAGACAAGGTAGTATTTAATCCAAGAGATTAAAAGAAACAACAACATCATGGTGTTTTAAGGCTAGCTCCAACCAGACGGCAACTCTCAGGAGCTTCACGTGGGCAACATCAGAGTTGCAAAGGACTGCTTTGCATGCATATTCATATTTGAAGTGGCCTGAATGCAAATTCCTGCACGTCAAGGAAATGTTTGGCCTGTTGGACGGACTTTCCCAGCCCTCTGATGCCACTCCAGGGGTATGTTTTTAGTGGCTGACACGCTAAAGCTCACCAAGAGGTTTGGGCATCATAATAAAGGAAAATAAAGAGAAATAACAAGGCAAATGTAGGTTAATATGAAACGATATCACCGTCACACTATTCCAACGATATGTTTTCATGATATAGTCCGGCCTCATTTAAAATACTGATTTATTCGTGGTCAGGAAAGATGTGCAATCGCACAGTAAATTAAAGGCATAATTATATTTGCAGTAGGGCTGCACAATTAATTGCATTTTCAATATAATTGCGATTTAATAAAACGCAATTTCCAAATCGTAGAGGTCTGCAATTTTTGGCTATGTAACAATTAGTGAATCAGACACGTCCATTAGGTGTCGGTAAAATGTGTAAAGTGGGTTTGCTCCACATGGAAGGGAAGAGGGTTGCAGCAGTGAGATAATATAACTTTATTACTTGTTTTAGAGTTTATATAATCATACATAGCATTAAGTTCTGGTCAATCAGTTTAATACGTAGACTTGCTTGTTGGTTGCACTTTATGTTCAACAAGGATTGATGTCCAAATCAACTAAAAGCTGTTCTCTTGAATAATATTCTGATTAATAGAAACATTAAATGTTGTTGTTTTAAATAGTCCTTGTTTACAAACATCTTTCTTTAGAGGCCATTTTTGTTGCTTGTGGTTAATGCAGAGAAAAGTCAAAATTGCAATTTTGGTTGAAATATATTGTAGGCAGAACACAATCATTACTGCTGTGTGCTGAGTTTAGACGCTGTGGGTCTTTTAGCAACTAATCCGCAAGGCAAGGAAACAAATTGATTTGTTGTTTGTATGTGTTTAAAAAGAGATGATAAATTTAACTGGAGAAAAAAAAAGCGCAATATTAAGATGAAAAATCGCAATTAGATTATTTTCCAAAATCGTTCAGCCCTAATTTGCAGCACATTCTTTCTGCAGAGCACGCTTTGTCTCTGGTAGTGTGCGGAACTGTGAAGCAAAATGATCAGAAGAAAAACGGTATTTGTTAGCTAGAAAGGGATGCAAAGAACAAAATTAAGATGAACGAAGAACCAATAATATGACGCAAATTAGAATTAGAATGAAAAGCAAGGATTGGTCTCCAGAATCTGTGACTGTATATACTCTTTGAAAAACACAACACTGACAAAATCAGAGCAGACTGGGTGGATGACTTGGAAAGGGACATTTGGTAGAGCGCTCTACTAAGAGTAAACGGCACTTTTTGTGCTAAGCTAAGCATTATGCAATTTAAGGTCCTACATCGCATTCGCTATTCCAAAGCAAGACTGGCTAAAATATATCCTAACACAGATGCAAGCTGTGACAGGAGCCGAAACACTCCTGCTGATTTAACACATATGTTCTGGTCATGCCCAGCCCTGGCAACCTACTGGTCCACCATCTTTAAAACGTTGTCAGAAGCATTGAATACTAATCTTCAACCCAACGTAGTCATGGCCATATTTGGTGCCACAGATAGAAGATATACAACATTAAGGGAAGGCCATAGAAACATAATTGCTTTTCACGATGCTGCTTGCACGTAGAAGAATATTATTGCATTGGAAATCAAAAAAAATCCACCTAGAGTGTCTTTGTGGTTTAGTGACCTCACACACTTTATACAATTATAGAAAATAAAATATACTCTAAGGGGGTCCAGGGACAAACTCTTCTCTGTCAGGGGTCTGACGCATTTAGGTAAACTTAAAACTGTGCCCACTTAATGATCTTTTAGCAGTCGTCTTGCGTTTGTATCTGTGATTGTGATTGAACCCATGTGTACCATGTCTTGTTTAGTGCACAGCCTCAGTGCTGGCGAGCCGAGGTATATGCTCTCTATGTTATGTACGCTCATGTGTGTGTATATATTTGGATGTCTATATGTATGTAAAACAAATGTAAGTGTTTTACATACATACTGTATACACATCTAAATATATATATATATATGTTTTACATACATACTGTATATATATATATATATATATATATATATATATATATATATATATATATATATATATATATATATATATGAGTATTGTGCCTCTTGAAATTGAAACGATATAATGTATCACTGATGCTCAATAAAAAAAAGAAGAAAAAAAGAATGCAAACCAGGAAGAGAAACTGCATGAAATTTTCCTAAAGCATTCTGAAAAGCAAAAAAACAAAGTGGGACACAGATCAAAAAAAACTTGACTGATTAATTAATCAAGCTATAGATTAACAGAACAAAAATAAAAGTACTTAAAGCCATTTCCTGAACACATCTTTACTTTAATGTCATGCTCTGTTGTCTTTCCCATTTTGAATAAAATCATGTCATATTTTTACCGTTATATCAACAGGAAGTCAAAAATGTTCTAAACTCACATAAACATTGTAAGAAACTTATAAAATAGACTAAAAATCCTGTTTATTTCATGGATAAATGCTCTATAGGTGTCAATAAATGCTCTTCCCCAATACTGGGGAATAAATGTTCTTAAATAAAAAGATTACAAGAGGTATTTTTCTAAAATTAAAAAACATCTGTGTGAGGGGATGCAGCTTGAATAAAATCCTGGTTCACGACAGGTCACAATAATTACAGAGCTGACAGTTTAACCTGTTTTCTAATTACTTTTGAAGGTTTTCTAGCATGTGTTGGTTGTTTTATTTTATTTAAATGCCCTACTTGTCTTTTCTACGTTGACCACTTTGTGTTTCTTGAGCTTAACACATGCTTCTATAGCCACAAATGCACATAAAACCTGATAGACGATGAAAAATAAAAATAAAACTACAAAATTTGTGATTTTAGAAATACTAAGGCTAGCGCTCCCTCTTTTTCAATGAAAAACTTCAGGTGCTTTGGACGAATTTGCTGCTTTTTTTTACGTAAAATTGTGTATTGTTTCTCTAAAACTTCACCTGACATACATAACCCAGTTAATTAACGTGTTTCTTGTCCCTTTTCTGCCTTTCAGGGTTCATTCCCGGGGAACTTGCACTTGGTTCTGGTGTTGCGTCCCACTGCTTTGTTCCAGCGGACTCTCTCGGACTTCCTGTTCAAGTACAACAAGGATGAGTTCAAAATGAAGGTGCCAGTATACGACCGACGAGCGCTCGGTCATTTGATTTTCAGCTGCTGCTTGTGATTGACTACCGCTTTACATTCTGCCCTTATTTCTGACAAATGAAGAAGTATATCTACCGTTGTGAGCTGACTGTGTGCAGCGGTGGTTGTTTATGTGACCACTGCGGCAGATAAAAAAATGATAACCAGCTGTGTCCTCAAGATATACTAATAGGGTCAATGGTGGAGATGGAGCCCCCCCAACCACCCTCCTCCCAATTAGTGGGAGGCGCCACTAATTGCTTATTTCTCATCAGGTGGTGATGCTGAGTACAGTGACTGAGCTCCATGCTTATATCGACCCGGGACAACTGACCACGGAGCTGGGAGGCACACAGGAGTACTGCCACGACAGCTGGATCTCACACCGCACGGTATATGCCAGCACGACCGCGTTTGCGTTTTTCCCGCCCGCTTAACCGCCGTAGCTCCTGCCTCTGAAACGACTGTGGCCGTTTCCTCGCAGGCCATCGAGGCGTTCGCGCTAATGGTGAAGACCGTGGCGCAGACCCTGCAGGCGTTTGGCACCGAGCTGGCCGAGACGGAGTTGCCCAACGACGCGGACGCCACCGTCCACCTGCTGCACGAGCACACGCTGAAGAAAGACACCATGAAGGTCAACAACCGCCTGCCTTTTTTCATAAATATTTGGGATTATCTTTACTTAGATCTACGGCAAGCAGTTTGTGCATATATGTATTTGCTATCCATGGTGCATCGCAATGCACAGGTTAAAAACTTTGCCACACTAGTTGAACATTCTTACTAAAAACACTTTTTTACCAACTAGTAGGAGCAGAACAGCTAGCTGGTGGCGCTAACGGCCAAACTTGTAAGCTTTTTGACACACTAGTCAATAACTATTATACTAGATAATTACTTTGCATCAAATCTAATGTACGCAGATTCTGCCTACTAGTCCACTAGTGACCTTTAAATGTGGGCACTTGTCAATCTCTGCAACCTAAAAATTTTACTAGTTAAGACCCTAACATGGTTTCACTAGTTCACAAGTGCGTTACTACTAATTAACTAATGTGCATTTTAAGCTCTACTGGTTAACATGAAGGGCATGAGGGTGAGTTATAAGTCTTCAAGTAACCTTTCCCTAGTTAATCATTGTCAATTTAAGGCACACTAGATACCAAGGTGACATTTATAGCTGCACCTACACTTGTAAGACATGTAGCCCACACTTGTTAAATATGAAGTTTCACTAGTTTTATTAACAATCTCCACCATTAAACAATTTTTTTCTCCACTACTTGTAGCATATAAAGTCGAAACCGCACGCTATTCAACAACTATATCACACTAGTCAAAAGCTATGCTATAATAATTAACTAGTGCATTTAATTTAGTTAGTTATCTAGTGACCCTCTATTGTGTGCTCTACCATTTTCCAAAATAAGTTGACTGAAATAGGCACCAGCTGGCTAGTTGAAGCCTTTTTGGCAATACGGGTGACCCAGTGTAGCTAGAAATTGTTATCTAGCAAATCTAAATGCATGTTAATGTGTGACTATTTAGAATACCAACAGATTAAAATACAAGGTCATAATGAATTTAATTAATGCACAATTTGGGCTCTTTTAGCTGCAAACTTCAATTAGTTAACCGGGTAAATTTTATATGGGACTATTCAGCTGATGCACAACTTTAGGGGGCACTGTTGGGTAAAAAAATTATTTTGACTAGTTAATCTAGGGATTTATTTTTCTTATATACAGACTGTTTAACTTGTGTGAAAAAGAGCAACTAATTTGTTGTGGCGCGTCCAAAAAACCCCTGCTAGTTGGGAATGTTGTATAAATGGTCCGTACCGTTGTATTTCAGCTGCTAATTGGATAAAAGTGTGACAATTGGGAGTATATTTAGAAGTAGAGCACACCATGTATTGGATTACACACAATTATTAATATCAAGAACATCTTTATTAGCTGCACTAGTGAGGGTCTCCCCCCCAACTAATAAGCTAATTAACAATGGTACAGGATTGATTTTTCTTATGTTCTTTTTCGTATTTTTTTACCCTTTTGTGTATCTGGATGCTTCCATTTGCCTTTCACTTTGCTGCTCGTACACCTGGATAACCCCACTATGGGGCAAGAAAGGATTTTCTACCTAGTATGACATATTCATCGACCGGTCTGGTGAAAAAGTTTTTTTTTCTTCAGCAAAAAGTCTAAGAAGCGCAGCATTGTTGGAGCCTGGTGACAGAAAGTTACAATGGACAATACTGACTTGATGTAGAGTTTATTTAGCTAAAAACATTCCTAGATGATTGCAAAACAAAATTTCTTTTCTATTTCTAGGAGGACCTGAAGGTGGCGCTGTCTCAAGGAGGGCGTCTGTTGGCTTGCATCAATGAGCCGCTGCAGACGGGTCCCGAACACAGCATGACGGAAGATGAAATGGAGAACCTGGCCACTGTTCAGAGGTGCATGAACCGATTGAGACATCCGACATTGTTAATATTTCCACGAACAAGCAAGTTAACCTCTTGCGGCATCCTGTTTTATTTTTATTTTATTCCCTCTGTTTCAGACTTCTGGGTCAGCTGGACGAAACGGAGACGGCGTTTGATGATTTCTGGGAACGTCACCGCACCAAGCTGGAGCAGTGTTTGCAGCTCCGCCACTTTGAAAAGCACTTCCGTGAAGTTAGTCAAGTTCAATCCCAGGAGACGTTGTCCTACCTGTGCCTAGAAAGGTTGCCTTTTTGAACAAAGTGTCTCCTTGTTTCCTAGGTGCGTCCCCAGCTTGGTGTGATGGCCGAGCGTCTGTCGGGTTTCTCCGAAGTCAGCATTAGTCCCGCCCACGCCGAGCACGTCCTGCGAGAGCTCAGCAGCCACGAGGAGAAAGCTTGTGTAAGGTCCCAGTGCAAGGAAAATCCAGGCCTAGAAACACACGCTGTCAAGATGCAGCATGAAAGAAAACCCTTAAAGATCTTTGCAGTGCTTTTTAAATCAACGTCTCGGAGTACAGAAGCAGTCGCACATCATGAACATTTTCCCATTTTATCATCACTTTACAACCACGTACTTCCATGTGCTTTGTAAGATTTCGTGTGGCGGACAAGACAAAAAAAAGAAAAGAGATAAATCCCCAAATTAGTAAATATAATCTCTGTTAGAGGTGCCAGGAATTGCACTCAAGCAAGAGTAGCGCTATTTCATTCCACTTTTACTCAAATATTAAAGAGTCATCCAAAAAAATTATTCAGGTATGAGTAAAAAAGGATTTCATAAAAAAAAAAGCTGTTGATGCTCTGAGTAACTTTAAAGGTATATAGCCAGGTTTTATGCCTATATCAAAAATACCAAATTCCAGTTGATTATGATAAAATAAGGCTATATCCAGACAGTGTTTTGATAGACCTTTTCGAGGCCAAAAATAATCACCTCAACAAGCGCGATGAGCGGATATAAACAGATGAAGCGCCATCTACTGGCAGTACCGCTGAACTACCAGAAAGCCAGATGGCAACTAATAAATCACTAGTAAATAAAGCCTGACCCTCTGCAATGCCTCGCTGTATATTAGTTAAATAATACAGTCGACAGTACTCTAAGAGCCTCATATCAGAACATCAAAAAGAAAATTCCCGTTCATAAACGGAAACAGGGACACAGCATCAAGGTAAGAACTAATCAATAGATCTATTTATAACATTGTTTGTAATTAAGACTAGAGGCTAGGAAGAACATTGCTATCACTATTATCACTGTATTAATAAGGATGTTTACTCACAGTTTGCTGAGAGATGCTAATAGCCGTTAGCTGCTTCCCTTTCCTGCACATGCGCAGTGTCATACTTCCGTTGTTATAGATAAACACTAAGGGCAGGATTTACTAACAAATTGACCAAAAACTAAGCGTAAAACTCCGAAGTACCAACTAATACGGCAGCAGGACGTGATAATCTTTCATAAAAACTTTGCATGCAACCAGAGTGAGTTACTGACGTACAAAATTTAAAAATGTCAAATAATGTGGCTATGCACCTTTTAAAATCTGAAGTAAATAATGAAAATCGTGTAATCGCACAGACAAAAACATGAGGTTATGTGAAAGTGTCGTTATTTTATAGAATAAGATAACAAAATTAGAAAAAATGAATGACAGCATTATAAAATAACGTGTTCTAGGGGAAGAAACTCAGATTTGCAATCTTTTTTTTTTCATAACATAAAGCTACTGGATCCAGCAGCAGGTGATGTAAATCACAGGTTAGAACAGGATGAAGTATTTCCAGTGATAATACAGACTATTTACTGTATGTTCACTTGACCTCCAAATGGCTCAGCAGATAGAAAACAACATCATCTGTAGGTATGTGCTTGTATGCTGTGAATTTTTGGCTAAAATACGTTTGTTAAAGGTAAAGTAGGTAGAGTAGCCAGATGTTTTACTCAACTATTACTCAATTACCCAACTATTAGTCACGCAATCCACAAATCTGGCTTTTATAGTCTGTATAGATCACCCTGAGCACACTACCTCTGTGGTTAAAGAGGGCGGCAGGACCATCGTGCTGTGGAGATACAGGGTCAGGGAGTTAATGGGAAGATAGATGGTGGAAAACCTGTAGAGGAGATTTAAAGGTGAGACAGAGCTTCACCTCCCAGCAGCAAAACAGCCCTGAACGTGCGTCCAGAGCTGCAATGAAAAGGTTTAGATCAAAGCAGATAAAAGTGTTTTAATGGCCTAGTCAAAGTCTGACGGAAATCAAGTTTAGAATCTGTGACAAGATTGGGAAAATTCACTATCACAGAAGCTCTCCATCCCTCCAACCTCACTGAGCTTGAGCTTCTTTTCTCTCCCTTTCAAAATGAAGTCAAATTTTCTGTTTGTGCATCACTTAAAATCAAACACTTTGAAGTTTGTATCGCCAACATGACAAAAGGTGAAAAAAAGTTTAAGGGATATCAATACTTTTGCATGGTCCTCCATGCATATTTATTAATGTAAGTTCCTCTTATAGTCTAATAACAGTAAACGCACCATGAAAACTGAGTTTTTAAGCATACGCGGAAGGCCTCAGATATTATTCTAAAGCTAACAAACACATCAGCAACATTTCTGATACGTTTCCTTCAAAAATAAACAGCCAGAGGTGGATTTAATGGTGTTAAAACAATAGATTATATAGGACATTTTTGACCAATCTGTATAATCTGACCCAATCTGTATAATATGATTGAACTTGACTTTGTAAAGTGCCTTGAGATGACATGTTTCATGATTTGGCGCTATATAAATAAAATTGAATTGAATTGAATTGAATAGATTGACGATTCAGCCTCAGCCCGTAATGCAGGAACTGTTCCATCTAGTGGTTCATCAACAGGTTGCGTCAACAAACATCTTTTTTTTTTTTTATTTACTTATAGAGGCTCGCATCATGTGATGTTTAAGATGACACGTCCCTGTTGTGTTTTTATTAGGAGCTGATGGATCTCGCCCTGTCTCTGGCCAGCGAAGGGGACAGGCTGATAGAAAACTCGCACTATGCTGAGGACTGCATCAGGCCCAAGTGCAGCGAGCTGAGAGGAGTGTGTGAGGAGATCGGCTCCACTCTGAGGAGCAAGAAGGGCCTCCTGCTCAGGGCCTTGGAGCTGCACCATGCCCTGGAGAAGGTAGGGAGAACAGAGTTGGGGTCAGGAATTAACAGATCCGGATGGAGTGCTAAAAATATTTTTCCCTGCAGGCATCCCAGTGGTGCGAGGAAGGCATCTTCCTGTTGGCGAACCAACCCGTGGACCGCTGTCAGTCTCAGGATGGAGCCGAGGCGGCTCTGCATGAGCTGGAGCGGTACCTGGATACCGCAGCTCTGCACACCCTCACGGACCGCAGCGCCATCTGCTGTCAGTACGACGCCGTCCTCAATCCTCAACTCAGGGTCAGTGGCTACCTTAGAGTTCATTATTTTACTCCCCCTGAGGATTTATCCAAACACTAAACCTGCGCTTCTCCCATCAGGACCACATAGATAAAGTTTTCCAGAAGCAAAGTTCTGTCCAGGAGATGTTTGAGAAGAGACAAGTTAGTCTGAAGAAACTCGCCGCCAAGCAGACCAGACCAGTCCAGCCGGTAGCGCCGAGACCCGAGGTCAAGTCTCCGCTTTCCTCTCCCAGTAAGTCCTCTTTAGATAAATACGTGCCGCTATTCATCTGCAGATAAAACGTCAACACTAACCGGAATAATCTGCTTTCCAGGTCTAGAGAGAAAAGAGAGGAGATTCTCGGCAGACAATGCCCTCTGTAAAAAGGTAAATGCATGATTGTAATTTCCTTTTCTGTCCGCCACCTTGAGCTTTTTCCACTTTGTTTGTCATGTTACAACAACAAATTCTAACTTCAGGGCACTTTATCAGGATCACACGTCACATAGTGACACCAAGCAGCTCATAATTGTAAAGTGGAAGGTGAAAAAAATGGATGGTTTTCAAAATTATATGCAAATAAAAATGTGAAAAGTGTGCCATACGTTTGCATTTTAAACATCTACAGGCTAAAATATTAGTCCGTTGTTGTTTAATGATCAGGCTATTTTTATAAACGTCCATTGAGCCAAACCAGTGGCCCTCCATTTTTTAATATTTAGTGAACCCTAGGCTATTACTAACTTTATGATAGATATAAACGGAAAAAGAACGAGTCCGTGTCCAAAAAAAAAAATTATATTAATTGATATTGATCAAAGGATGTAGTTTATTTAGGTTATTCTGTTTTTTGTCAAAAGCTAATTTTTTCTACATTCAAAGTTGGAAAATGAACTCAAAAGGTTAAAACTTGCAACCCCAACCTCAAAATTCAATATGGCCGCCTTAAATCTAAAACTGAGTGATAGCCAAAAGAAGAAAACAAAAGTTTTATTTGCTCCGCTGGTGAATTGGGTCTCATTAAGTCTTTCACACATGCATTACTGTGCAGTGCCCTTTAGAGAACATGCTACTGCAGTACAAAATATAGAAAAAAACTGTTATCTTTTAGTGCTTATAGTAGTTAGCTTGGTCATTACTACCGATATTTCTTCTGACTACCAGTCTGAAAAAAAATAAAATAAAAAATAAATAAATAAATATTTACATTTCAAATATCCACTTTTGCCCCAGGTTCTACAAAGTAACATTTATTGGGAGCATCAATGCGTACATGAGCCATAAAAAACAATAAGTGTTATTGTAATAACTGTAATAACTAATGTGCAATAATCTATTTAACACACTGTGCTATAACCCGTGCAATTATCCTGAAAGAGGTCACTTCTGCTGCTATCACCAAGTGAATATATGTCTATATATATAAACATATATAGGGGTATATAACCGTGAATGTACACATGACATCATCTGCCAACTCTGATTTCTTTTGTATTTTTATTCTTATTTTTATCTCATTTTCTTTTTTGATCCACTGTATGTATAAAGATACACTGCATATAACTGATGCACCTTTTCCTACTTTTGCCACCTTCTTCTGACTATTGTTTGACTATTGAGCCAATGTGACAAGTAAATTTCTCCAACGTGAGATCAATAAAGCCTATCTTATCTTATCTTATCTTATCTTATCTTATCTTATTGTAAGAAGGAGAGAAAGACAATTTAGTTCATATTTTCAAGTTTCAGAACAATTAAATCGCCAATTCTTCATATGAATGGAATAAAAATACAAGCACATAGCTTGCGACCTTATCATGAAGACTGCTCAGCCTCTTTTGCTGATCCCCACAGCATAATGCTGCCACCGCCGTGCCCCTTTCTCTCCATCCCACAGTTAAACTCCACTTTGTGTTGGTTTGTTCATTAAAATCCCAATGAAATGCACCAAATTAAACCAAGCGCTGCATCTTTAGGGGTTGCTCCTTGAAGCTCGGCGACACGTCTGTAAACGTTTATAATGTGTGCATGTTGCCAGGGGGAGTCTCCAGTTCACAATGGTAGCACAAGGCATGCTTCCCTTTCAGAGGAAGAGGAAAACCTGGCAGTGCTTCGTCGGTAAGTGCATCATAGGTCCTGCCCGGGATTTCTTCACGCATTGTCATTCAATAAGCTGTCATTCAGCGAGTTAGGCATCTGTCAAAGCCATGGCTACAACCCAACAGCAGCCAGGCTAATTTAGGTCAGTCTTAAAGCTTCTGTGTCTGCGCTCTTTCCGTGGTCCCCAGGCATGTGATGAACGAGCTGCTGGAGACTGAGAGGGTGTACGTGGAGGAGCTTCTGTGCGTGCTGGAGGTGAGCGCTGTCTTTTACTCGCTGCCCAGTGAAAGCGGCCGGACGTGACCCCCGTCCCCCTTGCATTCACTCGGCGATGTGTCTACGCAGGGTTACGCAGCAGAGATGGACAACCCCGCCATGGCTCACCTCATCCCCAGCAGCCTGCAGAGCAAGAAGGACATCCTGTTTGGGAACATGCCTGAGATTTATCAGTTTCATAAGAGGTACATTTCTCTCAGAGCGCTTTGTTAGTCAGAGTGTTAAGACTTAAACGAACGCTGTTTTTAACAGCCAGGGCATTGTTTATCTCTGCAGGACGTTCCTGAAGGAGCTCGAAGCGTACACAGACCGCCCAGAACTTGTAGGCCGCTGCTTTTTGGAACGGGTATGATTTTTTTATTTATTTTTTTTACCTCCCTTGGAATACCCTGCATTGTAGGGGTTTCAAACATACGGCCCGCGTGCCGGTTTCAGCCCGCCGAACAATTTAGTCCGGCCAGGTGGCTAAATGCACTATCATTATTCAACAACAACAAAAAATTTATTTATTTATTTTTTAATCCAGTGTCCTGTCTGGCAATGTGGCAATAAGAATTGTTGTCTTAATGCCAAAAAGAGCTCATCAGATTTGACTTTCACAAGTGGAGCAGTACTGCTTTTGCCATAGTGCTCCGCTTGATTTGTGAATGTGAATAGTTTTATTATGATTCATGCGGGGAATATCTCAAATGATATGGACACTACAATGGGAAAGTAGGAGAGGAAAGGAAGAACAAGAAGAAAAAAAGAAAAGGTGAAAGAAAGAGGAGATAAAAGGAAGAGAATTATTGAAAAAAAATCTTTGTTTAATTGAAAATCTGCAGTTCCTATATTGTCCACGAGGGGCGCTGTGTTTTAATCAGCAGATGGTAGCACTGAGCTTCAGATGTGGAAAATAGATTTTAAATCATTTCTTAATTTTTATCTAATGTATTTTGTCATGCAGGACAGTGTTTTTAAGTAACAAAAAATGTGAATAAATGTTTTTCAACATTGTACAATCACTGTGATCAGTTCTTATGCATAATGCACTTAAGTAAATGTTTAACTGAGTAAAAGTATTGTTGAAATTGCACATACTTTTCTTAAAAACGCTGAGGTTATTCATAGTATATTGTGTAAAAGTGAAATTCATTTAATATAAAAATCAACAAAAAGTCCACTTTTATTAGTTCTATTTAATCTTGCGATGAGTTTACTCGTGTGGCCCTCTTGAGATCAGATTAAGCTGTATGCGGCCCCTAAACCAGAATGAGTTTGACACCCCTGCCCTACAATAAATAAATAAATAAATAAAACATTTGCTTTACTGAAGAACTCATTATATGTTGTTTTCCTGCAGATGTCAGACTTGCAGATCTACGAGGCATATTGCCAGAATAAACCTCGCTCAGAGAGCTTGTGGAGACAATGCTCCGACTGTGCCTTCTTCCAGGTTAGCACCTTTTTTTTTCTCCCACCCCACACGTCTCCATGGAGCAACACAGTCGAAGTATATCTTAACTGTGTTTTTTTTTTTTGGATCTAGGAGTGCCAGAAGAAGCTTGAGCACAAACTTGGTTTGGACTCCTACCTCCTCAAGCCTGTCCAGAGAATCACAAAGTACCAGCTCCTGCTAAAAGTGAGCGGTGCACATGCTTCACATCGAGTTTTCCTTCTTAAATCAAACAAACATGGACCGGTTCTACTCACCGTCTGCTGCTTCTCGTTTGCAGGAGTTGCTGAAGTACAGTAAGGGCTGCGATGGCGCTGCTGACCTGCAGGAAGCTCTCTCCTCCATCCTGGGAATCCTGAAAGCCGTCAACGACTCCATGCATCTCATTGCCATCACAGGATATGAGGTTTGCTCAGTAGCAGCAAAGCATTGTGGTCTGACAGGAGATTAACTCTGACATTTCAGGTTTAGAAGGGCCTGTATCTCTTCTTTTAGATGTGTTTTTAGTCACAATTCATTTAACTAGCGAGTCTGGGTGATTTATTCAGTGCCTCGCCCAAAGAATTCACTCTCCTACAACATTTTATATTTGTTTGCATGTATTTTATTTGGGGTTTTATGGGATAAACCATGGCAACACAGTATGTAGGTATGAAATGGAATTTTTTTTTTTACATACTTTTAAAATTTGTATTATTCTATTTTATTTATTTATTTTTTACATATAAAAATCTGAAAAGTGTGGCTTTGTTTACCTGCATTTTGCTGCTAATGCAGCTGCAAGAATTATAAATTTCCAAGCTTCGCATGTCTACAAAATAGAGTTTAAACACATTGACTCAGTTAGAGTGGATGAAGCGTCTCAATAAGCTTTTCCCACAGCATGACGCCGTCACCGCCGTGTTTGACCATCAGCACCATGTGTTTGGTGTAGATGTGTGGTTTTAGTTTTTGAACATTGCCTAAAAAGCTCAATTTTGGTCTCATCTGACCAGACTGCCTTCTTCCACTTCTTTGCGATGTTGCCTACATGGGTTGAATTGGCATTCTTCCATGTAGGTCAGATTTATGAATTGCTATTACTAATAATAATAATTATCCACTTGGTAGATTCTCCAACCTGATGCTAAGTGATTATTTCACAGTATTAGTAATATTGTTACTCCTGCTACAGCTACTGCTTCTATATCCTTAAATGAAGACTGTCAACAATTTATTTTATTTCTTTTTAGAATTGTGAGAAATAATGTCTTTTCTCCACCATCTTTGTTGATACCCTCCTGCCTGGCCTGTTATCTCTTACAGCTTTGCACCACTAACTTCACCTGAGCTAGCCAAGCTTACTGGTACAATGAAAGCCTTCATGCTCTCCGGACATTTTGCTGACAACTTGGTTCAAAAATGTCCTGAAGTGCATGGGTTTCAGCATGCCCACTGTTGTCAGCATCCCATAAAGTACCTATTTATGTATAAAATGCTGTCACCCACCTCCAAACTTCAATTTGCTGCTAAGATCTTAGAGCAGATCTTAGAGCAGTCACGTGCTGATTTGGACCAGCACAGCATTCTTGACCACGTCCTGCCTGGTTTTCATGGATCTCATTGAAATGAAACGGCTCTCTTTAGCGTATTGCAGGACATTTAAATGCAGAGTGACAAAGGAAGCTGTTCCTTCCTGCTTATGTTGGACCTTACCTTCACTTTCAACACAGTTGACCATCACGTTTTGCCCAATAGGCTGAGGTGCTGTGTTAGTGTGTCAGGATCGGCCTTGGAGTGGTTCTCTGAACTACAACTATTCTGAGTACACATCTCTCCCTTATCCCATCCATCTTGGTGTACCCCAAGGTTCTGTTTTGGGGGCTCTGCTTTTTTTATTTTGTTTGCTTTTCTTGAAAACAATCTGTCAACCATTAAAGACATTGTTTTAATTCAATTAAATTGTATTTATATAGCACCAATTCATGAAACATGTCATCTCAAGGCACTTTACAAAATCAAAATCAATCAGATTATACAGATTGGTCAAACATTTCCTATATAATGGAACCAGTTGATTGCATCAAAGTCCCGACAAGCAGTATTCACTCCTGGAGAAGCGTAGAGCCACAGGGAGAGTCGTCTGCATTGTCTATGGCTTTGCAGCAATCCCTCATACTGAGCAAGCATGAAGCGACAGTGGAAAGAAAAACTCCCCATTAACGGGAAGGAATGGGAAGGAATGTCATCTACTATGCAGATGATATTTAATAGGGGGTTTTCAGGTGACGTCACGCTCACGTGACTACTCAGCGCGTCCGCCATATTGGCCGGCAAGCTCAAACTGGCAACCAGCTCCCGGGTGGCAGTCGTTTCTCACCGTTGACCCTGCATTGTATGATGCCTTAGGCAGTATTGAAAGTGAGCAATGGGGAAAACGTGTTTAATGGTTGGTTGCACGGCCCGTGGAGGTGGAGAACAATGCTCTTTCTATCGCCTACCAGCCGTAATCGTGAATCAGTGTGAAAAAACGAAACAGCTCTCTGAACAACGCCGTCACCTATGGCTGACACGGATATCCAGGTCCGATTTGGACGGTGTTAAGCTGGAATACGCCAGAGTCTGCAGTGCTCACTTTGTCACAGGTAATTAACTGTTAAGCATTTAAAACATGTAAGAATATATTAATAATATTTAAACAATATATCTACTTGGGGTTTAGTTAAACCGGGCTGCAGCCTACAGTGCTAGTTGACCTATATTCTGAGGTCAGTGTGTCTGAATATGCAGGTATAAACATCGAATAGACAAACACTAGTCAAATACCAGTACTACGAGTGGGCCTAATAAAATTTGACAACATATATAGCGAGCCCTGCGTCGGATTGTTTACATTTTTACCATCTTATTAAAACTCTCCCGTCCACGTATGATGGCGAATTCCTTCATGTACATAACTTCTACATCTCGTACCTAACCAGATGTGAACTGGTTGTGAGCCTCTAGATCCTTGTAAGCTCTCATTTCCTCAAGAGTGTGCAGAGGGTTTTCACCGAACACCAGGTAATGCACTATGTCGCCGTGCTCTACATTTGGCCAATCATCTGGATTACTGCTAAACAAGGCACCGTGGAGGGCATACAGGTCCATATGGTCGATCACGGAACATTTCCTCAGGTATACGTCCTTATCTGGTGGCTCTAGCGTGCTGGCGTACTTATCCATTCGCGATATGATAATATGTGTACGACAACTAGAGACACTGAAGTGAGCCACCCAAGATGGCGGACCAGAAGCTGGCCAGTGACGTCACTGAAAACCCCCTATTGTTCACCTCGTTCCGCCCAAAGCAAATGTCTAATCCCCATCGTTTGTTAGAATAGAGGTGGGGAACACAAATACATGCCACACTGTTCAGATTTTGATTTGGGAAACACAACAATATGCTCTTTTGTGCTGGTGTAGAGCTGAGAACACTATTGTGAGGCACTCTACATGAATCGCGCATAAATAAGACGAAAACGTCTACTATAAACCTGTGTCTTCTCCTTTTAGGGTAACCTCTCAGAGCTTGGTCGCCTGCTGATGCAGGGCTCTTTCAGTGTTTGGACGGAGCATAAAAAAGGCCACGCCAAGGTGAAGGACCTGGCCCGGTTCAAGCCCATGCAGAGGCACCTGTTCCTGCACGAGAAGGCTCTGCTCTTTTGCAAGAGGAGGGAGGAGAACGGAGAGGGCTACGAGAAGGCTCCGTCGTACAGCTTCAAGCACTCACTCAGAGTAAGCTCGCCTTGTTTTCATGTCAGCACGATGTCCTCGCTGCAGACAACTCATCTGTTTATGGGGTTTTCCGCGCAGATGAGTGCGGTGGGCATCACCGAGAATGCTAAAGGAGACAACAAGAAGTTTGAGATTTGGTGCAATTCCAGGGAGGAGGTTTTTATAGTGCAGGTAAGTAGCGGCCTCAGAAGACACCCGCTGTATCTCTGCAGAATACACAGAGAGGAAACAACGCTTTGCTTTTTCTAGGCTCCCACCGCGGAGATCAAAACGGCATGGGTGAACGAGATCCGCAAAGTTCTGACTCAGCAGCTCAAAGCCTGCAGAGGTAGGCTTGTTCGCGCTTCGCTCTGCTGTTCTTGCATGGCGTCGCCGCTCGTCTCTGCAGTAAACTTTGCTACGTTTCAGACGCCACTCAGCAGAAGGGCTCAGACTCGATTTCTCCAAATCCCACCAGCAATAACACCTCCGTCTCCCTCAGGTAGGTGGTGACAAAGCATGCTCAGAGACAAACGAGTAATGAAAACTTGCATATATGGAAAACATATTTGCACCCTATTCGGTTTTTTGTTCACTTGTAAATGTCTCGGTTTATCAAACAAAACTGCTATCTAGCATGTGCATTAAAATATCTTTTACATCACTGGAGTCCGGACTTGAACTAGGACACTCCAAAACCTTAATTTTCGTCATTCAGCAGTGGACTTGCCGGTATGATTTAGATTGTCCCGCAGCATAAGCTACACTGCAAAAAGGGAACTAAAAGTAAGTAAACTTTTTTGGAAATTAGTGTATTTTTCCTTGATTTAAGTAGCTAAAAAAGAATATTTGCCAATGGAATAAGAGTTTTGCACTTAAAATAAAAACATTTCATCACCATTATCTTATTTCAAGTGCAGGATATCTAATTATCTTATTTTAGGGGTAAAAATACTCATTCCACTGGCAAATACTATTATTTAGCTGCTCAAATCAAGGGAAAATATTCAAATTTTTGAGAAAATTTTACTTACTTTTAGTTCCCTTTTTGCAGTGTAGGCACCCATTTTCTTAAATCATAAACTAATAATTGACATAATTTGCTGGTATGGAGCAAAAGCCCTGGTTCCCTCAGCGAGTCATGCAGGAAGCAAAGCAACTCCAGACCATCACACTACCGCCATGTTTTATTGTCAGGATGGCGATCTTTGTCTGAAAGGCCAGAAGTAACAACAATTGTCGATCCACAGCCTATTTTGTCAAAGGTTTTAAGGATCTTACAGGACTTTTTATTTCTTTTTTTAATCAGCAGTGGCTTTTGCCTTGCGTTTCTCCTATGGAGGCCATTTTTGCCCAGTTTCTTATAAATTATGAACTCTTGCCTTGGAAACAGCTCATTTAGATTTATAGATCTTAATGACTTTGTTTCTCATCTGTTCTTGGGCGTCTTTAGCTCAAAGGATGACATGTTGCTCCTTTATTTGTTTTTAGCCTACTTCCTGCTGTCACACAGGTCCTGTTTACGTATCGTACAGGTCCGGCCACAGTCAGAGGTGTGATGATTGAGTTCAAACCCAGATTGGTTAATCCCGCTTGATTCAAGTTTTAACAAGGATTAAATTAATTATTCAAAATTGTCTTTATGCATTGACTCTTGCTCTCTCTTTCAGATATTAAAATGTAATTTTAAGAACTCATTGCGCCGTATGAAGTAGCCTCTTTGTTTCCTCCAGCCCGTTCCGCAGCAGTGGCCAGAAGAACCAGAAGAAGCAGGATGAGAAGAAGGCCGAGCCTAACCCGCCCCCAGAGGCTAACTCGTGTCCCTCACCGAAACACAAAGGTGAATTATTATTATTATTATTAATGCATCTTACAACAACAATCAGTTTTGGCCACAGGGCTTTAAAAGCGTCCCCCTATATGCCCCCTGCTCTATCAGCTCTCTGTAATCTGGACTCTATTTCTCTCCGTCATCTTCATCTCCATGGCTCCCCTTGCTCTATTTTCCTCCCCCTGCCTGCCTCCCATCCCAAACCATCGCCTCCAGATGAAGCTGTGACCAGCCCGACCACTGACAGGTCCTCAGTGGCTAAAAAGCGTTTTACTTTGCAGGGTTTCAGCAACCTCAAGAGTCCCAAAGGTAACATTAGAGACGTCACCGACCTCATGAGTTTCCTTATAAAAGCTGACGGTGGTGCGTTATCAGCCTCTGTGCTGGAGGTATTCTGCCACCTGGTGGTGAAAGCATAAACAGTCCTTGTCCCAATGCTATTTTTTCCACAAGTTCCTCCAAACAAAAAGTTAGTTTGCTTTTGCTTCTTCCCTCTCAACTCTCTTTGTTTCTTTCTTCTTTTCATGCCCCCCCTCTCTACTCCCCGCCTGCATGTCCAGGCTCAGCTCTGAGTCCTGAGCACACCTCCAAACGCCACTCGGTCAAGAGCGACCCCACGCCATTTGGGTTCAAAGGTACATTCTTGTCCCATCGTAGCTGGGTCGTTTGGTTCTTAGACGCCATCAATCATCCTCTCATTTGTCCTCGTTAGAGTGTGTCCAGCTCTTGTGCTGTAATTGATTAGATTTCACATTTAATTCGTTTTATATGTGAGGAGAGAGGCGCCAGCTATCTGTGCGCGAAGCTGTGTTTTCAGCGTAATTTTATATTTGACACACATAGTTACTTAATGTCCTATTAAGTTTGAGCTTTTAATTAGTACGGTCCAAGTTTCGACCGTCGGACCCAAAACATCCCCCTCAGAGGAACAGAAATTGGACTTGATGGTCAAGAACCACCTTGGTTGACGCCTCTCCTAACAGTGTCACTGTCTACAGCGATGCAGGTTTAATATTGCTGTAGACTGTGAGGTTTTCATTGTCAGGCTAGTCAAAGATTGAGCTGGTTGGCCACTACGACAGGAGGTAAGTTTGGAGGCGTCGTCATGCTGTGGGACCATTTCCGTGCCACTGTAACACTTTTGGATCAAGGGGAAACCCAAATCAGATTTAAATTTACACTGTCAGCGCAAAAAATAAAAAATAAAATATATATAGGTTGGGATGGACATTGATGACAAGAAACTAGAAGCTCCTGGACACCATCAGTGTCGCTGACCATGCTGATCCGCAGTGTACATGACCATGGAATGGCAGGAGACTTTGCCACCATAGCGAAGGGTATTTAACTGAGGCAAAGTGAGGCTAATGCACCTGAGTATCAAGTGTCATGTGTGGTGGTGGCAGCATCGTGCTGCAGGATTGTTTCAGTGGTGCATTTCACCAAGTGACGTAAGCTGAAGTAAGCTAACATGAAGCCTTTTAAAAACATGTAAACTATGCTTAAAAGTCACATCTCTGACCATTTCAGGTCAAATATATATAGACCCCGTGCACTACTAAAACAAGCATCATCTCTTTGCAGAGTGCTGATTAGGCCACGCCATTTTCAAAGTATACAGTGAGAGCAGCGGAGCTACAATGAACGGCTGACACCAAAGCTAACTGCTAAGCTAACCGCTAAGCTAACCGCTAAGCTAACCACATACATCAACTCTAGAAGTGAGCATGTGCAGCCAGCACGTGAAAACTAACAATGAATGCACATTAGCTTTACGTGAGCGCGTCAGGATGATGGCGTGTGGGACAACCAATAGATGAGGTGATACCACTGAGCTATATATTACACTGGAGTGCTAATAGCCTGTTGTTAGAACGAGTCGCTTTGAAGCCACCAGCCGCCATATTGGTACTCCCTATTTCCCCCCAGTAACTAGGGAATATGTGCGCTACAGCATCGAATAACGAGGATTTTCTCATGTTGGGGGGGGGGGGGGGGGGGGGGGTTAAAACTTTTAAAATGTCAAATGCCATATACTTTTGTTATGTTCTAAAACTATCAAGTACTGAGAAAGTCATGTGCTGAAATATTTTGCATTTTATTCATTTAAATATATATATATATATATATATATATATATATATATATATATATATATATATTTACATATATGTATTTACATATATGTATTTACATATATGTATACACATACTTATATATACATATATATATATATATTTAATATGAATAACATGCAAAATACTTCAGCACCTAATTTCCTGGTAGTTGATAGTGTTAGTACATCCACTGACTGTAGAATTACCTATGAAACGTTTTCACACAGCCAGAAAACTGCTTGTTGTTGCAACCAAATCCTATGAGATTCTGTGAGAGTAGGGAGTAGCAAAATGGCGGCCAGTGACTTCAGTTTTTCGGCAAAATCGGCACTCCAGTGTATTATATAGCTCAGTGGGTAATACCCCCAGAACTTGAGGGACATAGGGGAGTGAGGGCAGGACGACATGAAGGCATCTGATTGGTTCCTCCCCATTTGGACCAAATGACAGGATTGGTCAGAGTTTTTAAAGGCCTGCAGCTCTAACAGAGATCTAATTTTTTAACCTTCTTTTTCTGAATTCATAATGTATTGACTACTGTCAGGATGGAAGGATTACCAACTATAGCTTTAAATCTGCAGGCTTCGTATGCAGCACAGTATTTCTCCTTGCATTATCCCTGAAAATTCCCCGAAAAACAAAAACAAAAATCTATTTTACTTCAGATTCTTTTGCTGAGAACCCCTTTCCGTGCCAAACTGCTCTCTGGATGCTTTACTAACACTTTCTCCTGATCAGTGTGGCGCCAAATGCTGCTAAATATTTTTTCTAAAGCTTAAATTAACCAGCAGACCGTTTGGTCTCCTGTCATTGATTCGCTGGCAGTTTCTTCCCCCTTCTAGAGCCGGCCACACGCAGCGCTCTGAGCAGAGTCAAATGGATGAGCACTTCTAATCTGTTACAGAGCAAGCGGCAAGGTAACACCGCTGCTTTCAGGGTGGAGGTTCAGCCGCTCCTTGGGAGGGGGGGGTTTGCTGTTGTGGTGCTAATTATGGTGAAGTTAGCAACATCGCAACCTTCTGATTGGTGTTTTCCCCAACACTGAGGCTAGAGAAACCATCAAGTGAGAGCTGAAGTGATATTTGTAACCATCTGGAAGAGAAATGGTTCACTTAAAATGCATGCTTCACCATAAATTGGTTGTTTTTTTTGTTCTTCTTTCTAGACTGGGTGTTTTTGGGGGATTTTGTTAAACATTTAACACCTTTTCGACTCAAAAAGTTCAAAAAGTTCCGATCTTTGAACAGAACAAATCCTTATTTTTGGGTCTGCTTGTTTTCCCAGTTGTCCTCTCCCTATAAACTCATCTTGTCTGGGAGTTTTTTGGGGCTGGCCTTTATATCTTTCACTCTGTTGGTGGATTGGTTCGCCTTATTTTAAAGGTTGCTCCTAATGTGACTGTGACGTTCAATTTGGAACCACAAGCATGACTACCCCGAATAGTCCTGATCTTTTCTCCAACCTATCGCTGAGATTAAACATTTTTTTCCTGTTCGGATGAAGACATCAGTCACTCTGGGAGCAATCTGAGGTCACAGTCTGAGTGCGTTGAATCTAAATTTTCTTCCTTGTGTCTCTCGTTTGTTCTTGCCGTCCTTTGACCCGTCTCACACGGACAGGCTGGAACAAGTCTTCTCTCTCGGCGGACGCCTCGGAGGAGAACGACGGCTTCTCCAGCGGCGAGGACCCCATGAACTCTGACGTCGAGGATGAAGTGGTGAAGAAGCTGGTGAGCCTGAAATATCTGGGATTCCCTCAGCTTTTAATGCGCTGCAAGGGCTTCGTCGTTAAAATGCGTCGTCTTTGTGACCCTCAAGGCTCCGGGAAAGTACACCGTGGTAGCAGACTGCGAGAAGGCGGGTCCTCAAGAGCTGTCTGTCAAAAGTGGAGACGTGGTCCAGCTGATCAGAGAAGGAGAGGAGGGGCAATGGTAAAAACATCTGTATTTATAAACCACACATCATGCTTTGAGTGAAGACCAGACTCAAAAAAGGACAAAAAAATGTTCAAAGTAGAAAAGAATTCAATTTAATTCTTCCAAAAATAGTAAACAAAACAAAGACTTAACGTAAGAATAAATCAGAGGATAAATAACAAATTTGGGCCCAATTTAGCTGAGGTCAACTGAACTCTAACTCAACACAAACAAAACTGACCTCCCAACAAAGAACAAAAGGCTGCTTAAATAGGGATGGAGTAACCCAAGTCTACCACATGAGGGAGGCACGACATAACAAAAGAGCAAATAAATACAAAATTAATCTATGAAACAAATAAAGCAAAACTAACTCTTACTTAGCAGAAACAATAATAGATGAATATTTAAGTGGCAAAATAACTAATTAAAAACAATTTGAAACAAGTCTTCCCCTGTCAGTCTTTCAAACAAAACAAATGGTACGCTCCAGGTTTCCTCCTCCTGCTGGTTTGTATCAGCAGCACCTCAAAAAAAAAAAAAAAAAACAAGTGTAAATAAACCATTCAGACAGTCATTAACCAAAGTGCGCACCCATTAGAAAATACCTGTCTAAATGAAATAACTTAAACTGGAATATAATATAAAGACAGAAAAGAATACTAACACGATGTGTTGGTGGGAGGATCATCCACCACAGAATGTAGGTGAAAAACCTTCAATTTAAGTCTCATCAGACCAGAGCATCTTCTTTCAAATGTTCGCAGCGCCCCCTACGTTTCTTGTGGAAAACTGCAACCAGGGCTCTGCGTGGCTCCTGCCACTTTTCGATAAAGTTCCAGTGCCAGTTTAGGCGCTCTCTTCAGATGCACCCCTGTCCTTCCACATCACAATTATGCACCACATTAGCAAAAGTACTTTAATTCTGGGGTTGTGTTATCTGTGTTGTAAGATGTTCTCTTTTTTATTTATTTTTTTGCATGTTAAAGTCTGATTAATCCTCCGCAGGTTTGTGAAGAACCTTCGAAGCGGTAAAGACGGCTGGGTGGCAGCTGCAAACCTCCTCAGCCTCATCTCAGAGTCCAAATCATCTCAATCACTCAGCAGCTCCGGTTGGTCACCAAGACGGGAAACGTATGCACTTCTCTGTTTGTTCCCCGTTGTGACTGAAAGTGTTTGTCCCGCAGATGGCAGCGTCTCTGGGAACCTCAGCACCTCCTCCAGCTGCAGCGAGACCTACACCAGCTTCTCCGACATCAAACCCTGACCGTCCCCTCAACCCTTTGAAGTGATTTTTCTACTCGCATCGTGAAATCTTCGGCTGACTCTGACAGGAAGACAGAATCAGTGTATTATCTTTTTAGTATTCTTATTCTTATTATTGACACAGGTACCAACTTTAAAAGTTTCCTTGCACCTTATAGTTCTAATTTTCACAGACATACCATGTGATGCATCATCTCCTGTCAGGTCTGCTTTATAAAAAAAACAAAGAAAAGAAAAATCCCAGAAGGCTTAAGAGCCTTAATTTGCTGAACAAGTGTTCAGTGCCATAGCGTGATTATGTAGCATCTAAACAGACGTTTTTAAAGAGTATCTGCACTAAACGCAACAGCACCGGAGTGAAACCCCGGGGCCCCGTCGAGACGAGGACATCGCGGCACAGCGGCAGATTCTTCAGAGCTTGCACGCGTGCTATCCAACAGGTATTTCACATATTGCAACAGCTTTAGTGTCGGGCATTGATTGCACGCTGTGAAAAGTGGCGGGCGGCTGCAACTAGAAACATGCTGGTGGCGCGTCTTGGAGCGAAAACCGGGCCCCCCCTGTTAGTCATGGGACATGAAAGAGGTGTGTGTATGTTTTGGCACACAAAAAAAAAAAAAAAAACTGTGTTCCTCCCATATTTTCACTGGATAAACAAAGATTTAGATGTCTTGCAAGTTGAATGTCACAAAAGGATCCACATCTTGCACATCTCTACTTCAAAACAAAAAAAAAAAAAAAAACTGGCAGCTTGGACATCTAGATTTTTTATTTTTTATTTTTCCAAACGGGGCCTCCCCTCTGAGCCGCTCTCCGTTTTACCTCTCAGGAAATCGCGGTAGTCGCTCGGTCAGGCAGGTGCTACTGCATATCTGCATACCGTGTCACTGCAGGGGAGCTTTTAAAGAAGTGGCTATAATAATAGAAATCGTTTCCTCAGCACTGTGTGACCGTGACCTGACGTGCGCCGAAACGGTCAAACGGCATCGCAAATCTCAATCAACTGCATTTATGTGTGTTTTTTTTTTTTTTCTGTGCCACCTGCACAAAAGACAGCTTTGTCTCTTGGTCTCTGCTCCCAGCCCCATTCAGGCATGTGACAGTAGCTACTTTTTTTTTTTTTTCAAATAAAGCCAGACCTGTTCAACATGTTTGCTGAACAGGTCTAAATGTGGCGGATCCCATTTAGAAATAACAAAAAAGAAGCTAATTTTGTTTTTATTTTTTTAGGAACTGCACAGAAGGAGGAACCTGTGCTGTCGTAAACACTGAATCACCGCCTCTCTCTGGGAGCAAACTTGTGTTTATTTTATTTTTTATATACACACCCCAGATTTCTACTGTAAAGTCCTCTCCTTCCTTTATTTTTATGAACAGGAATGCGCAGGGCGCTGCTGAACTAAGCCCAGCTCCACCCGTTTATAGCTCAGAGCGGGCCTGACGTCTCTGTTGGTAAAGGGAAAGGAAGAATTTGTACGGCAGGCCTTTTTAGCTTCAGACGTTGCGCGGCTGGCCGGCCTTATGTGTTGATAAATGTACCTCTTCTATCGATGTCACCTCTATACCTCATGCTGTTTCTCCTCAAGAGCACGTAAACTGTAAAGAAGAGTCTCTTTGTCTCAGCGTTTTCACTCTTTGTGGCATGTTCCTCACATTTCCCCTATTTTAAACCTAAAAGATAAATAAATAAAATACAATATTTTTTACCCGGCGCTCTTCGTACATTATGAGAGTTTATTTTCCTGCCCTCTGTAAGAAAGCTTGACACGGGCGCTAAACCTGTCAGGGCTTGGCCGTGGTCGCACCGTGAAGCTGGATGAATCGTTTGTACTTTTGATTCCGTGGCTGGGGGGGAAAACGACGAGAAAGGGGTTATATTTTTTACTTTTCTGTTTTTATGCAGCACATTGCGGCAACCACTGTCTTTATTTTCTGATGGTATATCTACTGTGTATGATATGGTGAAATAAAAATGTTATTATGAGACATACATGTATATATTTGTAAATATGTATTCTGACTTGTATGTACAATTAAAGCAGCTTTAATAAAGTATGAGATGTTTCCTCAACTGGATTTCTTGTGCCTGTACTGTTAATTTATTTTCATACAGACGGGTAATTTGAACCTTATGTGTGTATTATATTTGAATTGAGCCATACAGAAAGCGAGAACCTTCAGATTTTGTCCTTTTCCAGTAGGCTATGTACATTTATTCAAATTGACTCTCCTATTCGTTTAAAATTCTTATAATTGTCTTGACACTTAACCCTGTCCTCTTCCTTACACCCTGAAACGACAACATACATTTGTAAGTCGCTGAATTATACATTATCCCCTTTTGCACAGCCTTGAACAGGAGAAACCTGCATAACCATTTGCAGACGCTCCAACTGAAAGTAATGAGATTTGGGCTGTGGAGACTCCAGCAACATAATGTGTGTAAACTACTGCTCTGCGTGGTGGTATGTGTTTATGTACGAAGATTTTAGGCACCCTAACCAAAAAAAAAATGCGAGTAAACTAATGCGTTATTCGTGAAAATTTGGGTTTTTGCCCCTTTCCATAGGTCCAGGGCCGCATTCCAATTTGGTCTTGGGCTAAGCGTTGCAGCCTTTACATTTTTTCCTGTAATGCCTCAAAAAAAGGTACCAACAGATGCAGCCTGAATTAAAACATAGCTTTATATGTTATTTGTACTTAAATATATGTTCCAGTGAAGGTGGTAGGGAGGATTTAAAGAGGGAAGTTTTTTTTTTTTCTTCTTTTATTCTCCCCCCGCGGGGTTTTGGACCGGAGGTCTCACTATTTTTAGGTTAGGGGGTGGTAAAGCATTGTCTGTGTATCAATATTTTTCTTTTGTATCTTTCTTGTCCCTGAAAAATAACTTTATATATTTTATTTATAAGGTTTTATTGTCACAGCCAACGTGGTTGGGAAAATATTTGAGCGGATCAGGAGGTGTGAGTTATATAACCTTCCACAGAAGCAGATGATCATCTTCTACACTGCCATCGATTAGCCTGACCATCGTGTAGTTTGGCTCAGCCACAAAACAGGGCCAGTCCAAACTACAAGGAACAATTAAGTCTACAGAGAGCATCATCAGGGCTGAACTGACCTTCATCCAGGATTTGTACTGGTCTAGGGTCAGGAGAGGGGTAGCTAATATTTCTGCAGACCCCACACATCCTGGACACAAACGGTTTAGACTTTTACCTTCAGCTCGCGCTATAGAGCACTATTTGCAAAAGCCAACCACCACAGAGACAGTTCCCAACATGTCAACTAGACTCTAAATTGCAATAGTTGTCATTTTGTTCATTTGTCTTTTTGCATTGTTGAACTTTTCATACTGACCTTGAGTGAATTTATGCAATTATAAATAAATAGTATACAGTTAAATTACATGTAAAGTTTTAGCATTTTTATGACCACTTTGATTCCTGAAAACATTCAGCAGAACAAAATAAATTGATTCAGAATGGTTATGGTACACAAGGGAGTGAAACTGAAGCAGAACGAAGCAAAATAGGAATGCAGGGTTAGCAAATGGACAAAGGAAGTAACTTTATTTTTGGAGTTGAAAACCCTGTCAATAGTACAAGTTTAACGTCTGCAACATCCAGTCTTTCTGGTTTTGATGCTGCGTGGAGACATTGTGTATTAATTCACATGCAAGTTGAATAGTTCTGTAAACGATCGTAAAGGTACTAAGTGTGGAAACAATGTCTGTATCATTTTAATTACTGAATCTCTGTGTAATTTATTTAGTTTTATATTGAACTGTTGTGTTTATTAGTATGTGACCTAACAACTCCCAGTCTTGTGTTTTGGCTCCTTTGGCTTTCCATACAGATGGGCTGCGTTCCAGTTAGTTTTGAAAAAAAAAAAAAACTTGTGAAAAACAGGTTTTTCACAATTTATTTTCCAAAAAATTAGCAAACTACACAACAACAGATGTATTCTGATGGTAAACATAGTGAATTACTTTACATTTTTACTAATTTTAATAAATACATTGTAGTAAGGCAGTGGCAAAGGGGGTGAAGAAGGTGTTAAAAGAGAGAATGTGAACGAGAGTCAGCCGCCGCAGGAAACAACGTTGTCAAGTTAGCATAAATAAAAATGCCCGAAACCGGAAGTGGGGTATTTTATGCCATACTTATAAAAATAAAACTGATTTTAAAAAGCAAGAGCAAAATAAATATAATTAATTACTGAATTTGATCATTTAAGTTTTTTGTTAATCGTTGTAAATAATACAGAATATTTCCTTATTAACGCGAGTAATACGGTGGGGCTTTAATTTGAAAGTCTCCACCGGAACTAGTCATTTTTTTCCCCCTCCGCGCTAGCTTCTCAGACTACCGGAGAGAGCGACCAGATGGAATTCCGCACTCCCTTCTTAACGGATTCCGACACGTTTTAAATTGTATCGCAGGCACTTTTAGCGGACTTCCCGGCCACCAGACAGCCCTGGCGTGAACACAGGACGCTTCGCTTGGAGGCTCGGCTGCGCTGTGAACCGGCACCGGAACGGTCGGGACGTTTAAAACAACAACAACAACAACAGAAAAAGGGGCACCAGACATCTTTTCGCTGTGAGTATCATCTCTAGCTAATGCTGCCGAACAACCGTAGCTTCCAGTCCCCACCACCACCACCACCACCACCTCGGCTCCATGCCGCTGTCCTTGACAGCGCTCGGAACTCCGCGAAACGGGCTAAAATGTCGATAATGGTGGGACGCCCCCTTTTCGTGCAGCGATGCCCCGGTTAGCTTTGGAAATCTGTCAAACGAGAAGTGAGTTTGGCTGGAGGCGACAGGGGTGTAGCCTGGTTTAATCACATCGTCTGGGACTGTAAACGCGGCCTTATGCGCTGATCGCAGCCCCACCACCCTATTAGTGGCTCCTATCCCTTCAAACCGTGTCGTTTATTAGTAGTTTATTAGCGCTTTAACCTCACATATATGGCGTGCGTGTATTTTGTTGTTGTTGCCCCCCCTCTCCACCAACACACACACCCTTTCCTCCTTATCTCGTCTGTTACTTTGGACAATCATCGTCAACCAGGTCTTAAAGGTACAGTACCCCGCTTCCGGCGTGAACTTTCAAAACAAAAGCTGCTGTAAAACATGAAGGTTGTCGTTTTCTTTTGCGTTTTTCTATATTTTTTTCAATTCTTTCTTGGCCTGTTTGCTAACTGTGGCTATGTTAGCCTCGAATTAGCTTTATGTCCCCATTCTGAAGGTAAACAGCTCCAGCTCAACCAGTTCAGATGGAAAGTTGCTGTGGCCATCAATGTCCAAGCCTTGAAGCGGATTCCCCACCAGATTCAGGTCTGGACTTTGACTGGGCCGTTTCAGCACATCTGTTCCCCTATTGATTTAAAAACCATAGCGGGGCCTGTCACTATGAGCAAGCGGTCACACATACCATCAAGAGGATGTACGACGCTTTGCATACTTAATATGCACAAAGGTTAACTCCACTTACTAATTCGGTTGTTTATTAAGGGAGTTGGCCGCGCTGGACTGTGATTAGAAATGCCAGAGTCGCGGAGGCTGAGTGAAAGCGAGGGCTGGATTTTAAATCTTATTGCTTATATTGAAAAATTGCTCGTTCTCTGGACTCTTTACTTCCTGTTTCGCTGAGTTTTAGCTTAGCTTCCCCTAAAATTATACATTAGGAGTGGGAATCAAGTTCAGTGAGAGTTAATATTATTATGAAACATGCTACCATCCATGGATGTTATTGAACATTGGTTGCTTTTCAGAGCTTTTAAAACCTGCTGTGCTTTTGTTTAGTAAGTAAAGCTGCTTTTCAGGGTCTGTCCCTTTAAGAAGCAGTTTGCCTCAAAAACATAGGAGGAGATCTTCTCCTTCAGGACCTGCCAGCTCACCTGAGCTCTCACCCTGCGCCTGCTTGTAGTTTGTGTCCAGCTCACGCGTAAAGTGCACAGTTTACGTTTGAACAATAGCGTTAGCCGTCGGAGTAAACGCGTTTATCAAAGCTGCTGGCTTTGACGTTGACTACCAATTCAAAACATTGAAATGTAGATATTTATCAGTTTTCATTGAGCCTCTTGGTGCTTCTCGCAGGGAGCCTGACTTTTAAAGCAGATCGTTGACCTTAAAGCTGCAGGGCCGTCCTGTGCGGGCATTTCAGACCGTGAGAATCGTTCTTTTAATCTGCCAAATGAAGATCTGCGTCTGGCCTCTGTAGCTGACACAACTTTAAGCATCATATCTCTGTGTAAAAGCTCAATTAGTCCCCCCTGAGATTATGGCTTTAAAAATGAAGTATTTAGGTCAACGCGGAAGAGCTCTGGTCACCTTTTGATTCAGGTTAATCCCATTACATCACATTTAGTCAGTTTTTACAAGGAGAATGAACCCTAACCAGCAGTTTCAGCTTTCAAGGATTCAAAGCCATGTGATCAGGCAATTAAAGCTGGCCCTTGGACCTCGCTCTTAATAATCACCGACATACAGGAACGGCGGGCGGAAAACCAGGCCTAACAGGAAATGTTGAAGAACAGGACCTGGTGCCGTAGAATGCAGCAAGGTGAGATCAAGAAGCATGAAAAGGAGTTTAAAGTGCTTCCTTATAGTCAAACAGAAGTAGGCAAAGGTATGTTGTTAAGACGTCACTGGGGCCATGCTTAAGGCTCTCTGTCGTTTACTCAAGAAGCAAGCAGATTCTGCATATTTCTTAGGATAAACATTTATTCAGCGTCACTGAAAAAACCCTTACATGTTACAATAAACAACAACCAGAACAAGTAATCGATGTGATCAGGCGCTAGTTTTATCTTTAATCATCATGAAATCAACTTCCGAGTTCAGTCGGGAAGAAAAACACAGAAATCAATATGAAACAAGGATACAATTTCTACTTGTTTTACAGCTAAAAGAGGAAGTTTATGGGCTGGGAGCTCCGCACTGAAAATATCGTTTGAACGGATTAAAGATCTTGTGGTTTTCTAAAGTTTATCGCTCTCATTGGAGTTTAAGGGTGAGGGTTTGAAAGCCTATAATTCTGGCAAAGGAAGAAAAAAAAAACGAGGAGATATTCAAAGTGTAAGAACCGCAGTTAATCCGTCGGTGTCCGGCACGGGAGCCGGCAAATAGGGCATTACTGGGTCAGAGACGTTTCCTTTCGCCGAACAAGCTTAAGTTTTGCCTTTCTATTAACTGGAGCGAAAGAAATCTGCTTAAGAAATGAACAACAGCGGCAAAATAGACTAAAGAATCAGCTTTAACTTGACCCCTCAGCTGGATCTGCTGCAGATATTTTATGCATTTAGCAGCTCAGCGGTATATTTCAGCTCTTTCCTTAAACGCAAAGATAAAATAAGAAGAAGAACACAATAAAGTCAGGCATTTATGCCGACATTAAAGGTCTTTACGCTGCAAGGCGGCAAAGAGAGAAGTTAAAAAAACGGGTTGGGTTGTTTTCTCACTTCTGTGGGTGTTTAAACCCCTGCAAAATGTTACTAAATAAAAAAAAAAAGGAGAAGAAATATTTAATAATTTTCAGCCTCTGCTGACTTTTTATAAAATCTATCTATCTATCTATCTATCTATCTATCTATCTATCTATCTATCTATCTATCTATCTATATATAATATATATACACATATATACACATATATACACACACACACACACACATATATATATATATATATATTTCAGTAGAGTGAAAAATTTATGAGACTCCTGACTGCTTTTCTACTTCAGCTAAGCACCCCACAATCCTTTGCTGCGGCATCACTGTCATTGTCACATGCCCAAACAAATACCACACGAGCAACACGCTGTCCTCCCGAAACACATAAACAGGCTGCAAGAACATGGAAATAAGACGCTGGTTGTTGAAGTTGGACCTGTTTTCCTATGGCACTGATACCCATATCTTAAAATGTGACCTACATCGGCTGATAGCGACGTTAATGCAGGTATACTGCTCATCCCTTGAACTGTTGACTTATTGTGGGAAAATTATAGTTTTCCTGCGCTTCACAAAGGGGGAGAGGGGGGGGGGGGGGTTAAAGGTAGGGTAATGCCCTCTCACGTTCCCACATGAGGATTAGCAGTCACAAGTTCCTGTCCTGAGCTTCCTGCGCTGTGCTGAAGTC
This sequence comes from Fundulus heteroclitus, assembly GCF_011125445.2. Lineage (NCBI taxonomy): Eukaryota > Metazoa > Chordata > Actinopteri > Cyprinodontiformes > Fundulidae > Fundulus > Fundulus heteroclitus. The sequence continues at coordinate 13,026,210 of NC_046384.1, read as the reverse complement.
TTTATGTCTCCCTGTTTCTATGCCAACAGAGTGGCTTCAAACAAAATACTCTGTTAGCCTACGCCCACTGGGACAGGCGTAGCTCTGGATGCCATGCGCTTCTCGACATTCTGGGTGTAGCAGGGCAAAATGCAACCCGAGTCATCCAGTTGTGAGTTACGCAATGATTGAAAAGCAAGCCTGTAATCACTGCAGTCTACTTGACATCAGGTTAATGAGTTTTCATGCTCATCTAGGCTATATGTAAACAGACCTGTATGAGAGTAGGGATGGGTATCGTTAAGGATTTGTCGATACTACTGCTCTTAATGATACTCTTTATCAATCTGGTACCATTATCGATAAAATCGGGAAAAAAAACAAAAATGATCTCTGGCTGGTTTATTTGGAACAAAAGCAAGCAAACAAAATAAAAGTACAAAATACTTTTTTTATAGTAATAGCAGTAAAAACATTATATAAATAACTATAAACAAATGGCTACAACACTATCTTAAATAAAACGTATGCTGTAGGAAAGAGGAATATCAACACTGAGAAGACAGAAAGTTATAAAAAAACTAGAGGTGCACCGATCCAGTTTTTTACGATACAATACCTGGGCTGAGTTTATCGGCCGATACCAATCCGATACTTCTGTTGAATGAATGAATCGTATACTTTGCCATGTGAGTAAAGGCGTCAAGCTTGACATAAACATTGTTTATTTAAGTTTGTGGTAGTGAATTTACCAACTTTATCACCACCCCTTGCAATTTTTACGTTGCAGATATTGCACGTTTAAGCCAGACTATTAAGTCTGAAATGTTTCTAACTTGGCTCTGTCAGGTGTTTGCTACATGATGCTCTGCGTTTGCTCGTCACTAGCTGCTGTGCATCCTCTGCGTGGCGACGTAAACCGCCGTTACAAACATAGAATTAAAGATATTAATAAATAAAATGAAATGATGGGATCAATCATCTGAAATCCGATCCAGATAACTTGTCAATATCGGAGCCGATATCCGATCCAGGTATCGTATCCGTGCATCTCTATTAAAAACACTCTAAATAGGACTCAAAAAAAAAGAACCCTATAAAGTAATGTCAAGTATTAAATAATATTTTACCTTAATCCAAGCTACATTTATCAATATTTTTATACTATCAATTTTAACCAAACGATAGCAGAGACACCCACAGTGGATGAGATGAATAAATGACAGGCTGCGTGTGAAAGGGTTACAGGGAGGGATCTATATAAGCGCAGCAGTTTCAGAGAGGAAAAAAAATACCATTAGCCGTTAAATATTGTGTTTGTAATATATTTACATGCTGCTTTGTAATCTAGTGGAAGCTTTGCTCATTTGTGACACAGGCTGAATGACTGACCGCCTGTCAGGGGCTCACAGCTGCACTCGGGGTTTGCTGAAGAGACGGTAAACTCAGAACGATCGCTTATGCTTTAACTATTATTATTATTTTTCAATTCGCTAGATTCATTGCTTGTCGCTTTTGAATAAGAAATTCACTAACGGGGTCTGAAAAGTTGTTAAATAGTTGGCAACAGTCGGCGTTGACGAACGTAAGCGAGGCGAACATGCGAGAGCAGAACGTTAGCCCCTCCCGTGTCGTTTGGGTTGGAGTCTCCCTGGGTGTCGGTATCCAGCGGGAAGATGGTGCCTGCAGGTTCTCATCGCAGCTCAGGACCTCAAGAGTGCTCCGATTAAGCTATTGTCAGACCAGTTTTGTCACGTTTTGCCCATTTTTACGCAGACTTCGAGACATGCAGTCTGCATATCAGGGAGGCCAGAAGAGTTTCACACCTGATTCATCGCCTCCAGAACGATAATCGCATGTGGTGCAGAAACGAACGTGAATTTAGGATTATTCTGCCTCACTGCCACACTTTGGTGAAAGCTAAAAAAATTGGTTCTGCCTTCAATCTGTTTGTTTGGTGCTGCTAGTCGCTTTAATTTATCTGTAGCTGGGCAGGAAGAAGGCCCAGAAGAGAGATGGCTAAGACATCTGTGATCAACTGACCAGCTTCGTTGTTCCTGCTGAAGAAAGCAACTCCAGGGAATAATGCTGCCACCACCGTGTTTAACCACTGGGTCAACATGTCAGCCTATCACATAAAACACATGTGGAACGATACGGAGCAGGGCTGTGCATAAAAATCTATACTAAGATTAATATCAATGTTTTTAAAAACGATTTAATATCGATATTCTGACTTTCAATATCAATATACCTCCCAACCACTAGGGGGCGTTATTACAGCACATCATTATAGTTCACAGCGAGGAAGTGCAAGTGAGACGAATTTGTAGAACGGCCGACTGGATTTTAGAAGCGCCTTCGTCCCTAAAATCAAACGTTTGGGAACATTTTTGGTTTCAGTGATATGTTAAATGCATTGAACCACTTTATTTTCCCTTTTAATATATCAGTGTTCAATAAATTGAACATATAATATTTGGCTGATTTTTGTTGATTGAATGACTTTGAGCATCAATTTGAAAGTAATAAATATCGATTATTGGAGTCAAATCAAATCAAGCTGAGCTAAATCAAGAATCGTATTGTATCGTGAGCTTTGTATCGAGAATCGTATCGAATCGGCTGATCCTAGATGATACCCAGGCCTTAATACGGAGTCAGCTCCTGTGGGAACCCGTGACAAGAGCGCCGATTATATTTCTTAATTACTGTCCGTCTGGTCTGTCACAGACTGAGGTTTGTTGTGTTTCGCAGGTCTCGAGCCGTTTTAACGGGCGTCCGCCATGCCGCTGTTCGGTAAATCCCACAAGAGTCCCGCAGACATCGTCAGGACCCTGAAGGAGAACCTGGCCATTCTGGTCAAACAGGATAAGAAGACAGACAAGGTAGGCAAAGCCCCCAGGCTCTTCAGGTTGAGCTGCTGTAATCTCCAAGATGTCCAGGGGACCCGACGTGTGACGGCCCTCTGTGAAATTAGAGCCAGGAACAGCCCGGCCCTGTCATCCCCTGACACTTTGCTGTCAGGACAGTCCCGCCTTACACACAGCAACGCTGCATTCCTCCTTTAACTCCACTCGCCTCCTCTGTTCTCCAGGCATCCGAGGAGGTCTCAAAATGCCTGGTGTCTATGAAGGAGATCCTGTACGGGAGCAACGATAAGGAGCCACACACGGAGACGGTGGCCCAGCTCGCACAGGAGCTGTACAACAGCGGCCTGCTGATCACGCTGGTGGAAAACCTGCAGGTCATAGACTTCGAGGTGAGCGGGCATCGCGCGCCGATAAATCCGCAAAGATGACGAACGAGGAGGAAACGACAGAGTGCGACGTCACAGTTTCATGCCTGTGGGTTTTTTAGGGGAAGAAGGATGTGTGTCAGATCTTTAACAACATCCTGAGGAGGCAAATCGGGACGAGGTGCCCCACCGTTGAATACTTCTGCTCCCACCAAGAGGTCCTCTTCGTACTGCTGAGAGGGTGAGTCCGACACAGAGTTCGCGTGGTACTGGCTCTAGGGCTGAACGATTTTGGAAAATAATCTAATTGCAATTTTTTTTTCTTAATATTGCGATTTAATGCGATTGTTTCCCCCAGTTTAATTTATCATGTCATTTTAAATATATAGCTTACAAACAACAAATCAATCTGTTTCCTCGCTGTGCAGATTAGTTGCTAAAAGACCCACAGCATCTAAACTCAGAGCAGAAATAATTGCATTTAGCCTACGATATATTTAAACCAAAATTGCAATTTTGACTTTTCTCTGCATTGACCACAAGCAACAAAAATGGCCTCTAAAAAAGATGTTTGTAAACAAGGACTATTTAAAACAAGAACTTTTAATGTTTCTATTAATCAGAATATTGTTCAAGAGAACAGCTTTAGTAGATTTGGACATCAATCCTTGTTGAACATAAAGTGCAATCAACAAAAAAGTCTATGTGTTAAACTTATTGATCTGTATTTAATGCTATGTATGATTATATAAACTCTAAAACAAGTAAAAAAGTTAGATTATCTCACTTCTGCAACTGTCTTCCCTTCCATGTGGAGGCAAACCCACTTTTAACATTTTACCAACACCTAATGGACGTGTCTAATTCCCTAATTGTTACACAGCCAAAAATTGCAGACTCTGCGATTTGGAAATTGCGTTTTTTTAAATTGCGATTATATTGAAAATGCAATTAATTGTTCAGCCCTAGCTGGCTCTGTGAATCCCGGTAGCGGCCCTAAGTCTGTCTCGGTGTTTATAGGTACGAGACCCCCCTGGTAGCGCTGAACTGCGGCATCATGCTGAGGGAATGTATTCGCCACGAGCCACTCGCCAAGATCGTTCTTCAGTCCACACAGTTCCACAGCTTCTTCAACTATGTGGAGATGTCCACTTTTGACATCGCCTCTGACGCCTTTGCTACCTTCAAGGTAACTGAATGATGTCGGCGTTTCACTTCGTCACCGCTGACATCTTATGCAGGAGTTCAGAATTACTTAAAGGGCAGATATCATAGATTTGTGCAACTTTTCCTGGCTATTTTTCTTTCTATGCCTAAAAATGGAGAATTATGTAGAAACATATTATGTAGAAACAGCACCCAGGAAAAAAAGCTATGACTTACGAGTGTCTGGCTCTAATCTGAGTTCAGTAAAGAAATATATTAGTGATAATTTACTCAGTTAGAAGGGGGAGATCTGCAGAAATACTGTCTGAGAGCTGTTGCTTGGAGACCTAATAAATCGGCACTCTGCGGAGGGATTTAAAAGCACTTTGTGGGGCTCCCAGGCTGTTTGTAACAAAAGTTGTTTCAGAAAAACAAAAGTTCTGGCAACACTCAGGTAGAAGATGTAATTTCTGGTCTACTTCTGACCAGTATTATTATTCTGTTGCAGCACACGCCCACCACTGTCATCAGAATATTATATATTAGCTCCCCGTCCAGTGATTGTGCAAGTCTCACTTTTCTCCACATAAAGGGGCAGCTTTCAGAGTGTCCGAGGACACCTTCTACTGCAGAGCATCTGTAGGTAGTTTCCCTTTGGGCCTAAAAAGTCACTTGAAGTTGACTTTACATGTGTGTGTGGAGATGGAAAGGAAGCTGAAACACCTGTAGTTAAATGGTCTCAGACACAGAGAAAAACACAATCCTGCTACAGCTAATTATTAGTAAAAGAAAGAATTTTCTGACCTGATAAACCTGCAGTCACCTCAGTGGTCTGGCTGTTGACTTCCTGCTCCGAAAATTGGTTGTAGCTGGGATAGTAACTGTGTTCCCTACCTGTGTTTACTTCCACAGAGCTCCCCTAAAGTTCCTATCTAGATGACCTAGATCCATGAGAGATTTCCAGATGATCCATTAATGGAAATGCTTCCTGTTTTAGTAGATTATACTCAAAAGGCCAGGCAGGGATTTATGTTTCATACCTTCAAGATTTTTAGGTTTTCTGGAGGTAAATATTATGATATAAGCCCTTTAAATGTATTGTTTTGGGTATTTAACAAAAATCTGTTTTTAACCTCTTTTGGATACGACTCCCTTTTGGTTTTCTTTGAAGAAGTCTGAAACGGTTTCTGTAATCAGCGGCTGTTGTTACCGATAAAGAATAAAAATTGTAATTTTTTTTTTTTAACTCAAATCTTTACTATAGTGTATTGTTTATTTTAGCCTACAGAGAGCAGGTTAGGTGTCATTTCTTATGAAGACGCCCGAAAAACATCCCAGCTAATTTCCATATGGGCCTCGGAAAAACCTAAAGTGTCATGTTCAGAAGTTTATCGTTTTGTGACATTTTTACAGATTTGCTCCTGTTTTTATTAAAACCTTTTTATTTAAAAAAAACAAACCAAAAAAACCTGAGAAGCTAAAACTCTCCTTTATTACCAACAGTAATATTGTTTCATTGTGGTTTTATATTCACAGGATCTCCTTACAAGACACAAAGTGCTTGTGGCTGAATTCCTCGAACAGAACTACGACGTTGTGAGTGAAATGACTTTAAAAACCACACTTCTGTTACACCAAAGCCGTCTCAGGACAAGATTAAATAGTAAAAAAAAAACATGTAGATCACATCATTTGGATGGTATTTTTTGATTTGGACCAAATATAAAAACTTAAAAAGTCTAAAAGTAAAATAGTGATTTTTCTTGTGCTGGAAAATGTAGTAAAACCTTTAAACCAAATACATTTATTGAGTAGGGGAAAAAAATGTGATGGTAGTAAAATCTAAAAATGCCATAAATTAGAACCCCCTACACCTGTTTTTTTTATTATTATTATTTTTTTTTATTATTATTATTTTTTGTAAATGTGACTTTTTTCCATTGAACAAACTCTTTAGGGACTCTTCCTTAGTAATCTATGACTGCCTATTTCTGTTTTCTCAGTATGTGACCGAGAGGCCATTACTCTTAGCCACTCTTTAAAACAGGAAAGACAAGAGAACATGTTGATCATTCATAAGACGAGATTTTGCTACAGGTGAATAATCGCCTAAATGTCCCCATCTCTACGACTGGGACAGTAATTAAAAACCTTAAATCTGGATCTGTGAGCTTTTCACACGAATACTGTGTGTGGAAAAGCACTCTAGCCCCATGTTGCGTACGGCACAAGATCTATGATGCTGTGGGCTTGTTTTTCTTCCAGCGGTGGAGCGGGAGACATGAGAACACATGGCTTAATGAGTTATATGAAATACCAGGAGGATTTTAAGTAGAATCTGGTTACCTCTGCCACATCAGACACAAAATCAAACTTTTTCCACAGCTACCTCAGTCCCAGGCCTAATTCCTGTGGGAAACCTTTGGAAAACATAACTAAGATACTCTGTGGTCCAGTCGTGTCACATTCAGGTCCTCATAGTGTGTATCAGAGCTGATGTCCGTAGACTAATAAGCTAAACTAGTTTGTTCTTTATATTTAATCACAGGTGTTTGAAAACTACGAGAAGCTGCTGCTCTCTGAGAACTACGTCACGAAGCGGCAGTCACTCAAGGTTTGACTCAGACCCCGTCTGATGTTGCACTTTTAAGCTCACACAGGTTCCTCAGACAGCCTATCAGCACGTAGCTCATCATCGTTTGAAATGAAATGTCTCCTGCAGCTGCTGGGCGAGCTCTTGTTGGACCGACACAACTTCAGCGTGATGACGCGCTACATCAGCAAGTCCGAGAACCTCAAGCTAATGATGAACCTGCTCAGAGACAAGAGCCCCAACATCCAGTTCGAGGCCTTCCACGTGTTCAAGGTAAAATAAAAATAAAGATACAAGAGTATTCACATCTTTTTTATATATATATATATATATATATATATATATATATATATATATATATATATATATATATATATATATATATATATATATATATACTGTGTCACATTACAACAGTAAAACCCTAATGCATCTCACTGGGATTTTATGTGACAGACCAACGCAAAGTTGTGCGAAACTGAAGCTGAAGAAACACGAAACAAAAAAATAAAGCATTTCTGTGTAGCCCCATTTACTCTGATGCCCCTAAATAAAATGCAGTACAACCAGTTGTCCTCACGAGTAGCTTAAATAAAGTCCAGCTATGTGGGATTTAATCTCAGTATAAAGTTAAGCTAAATTCAATCCATCATCTGAACATGGTAAGATAGCGGTCAACATAAACTCACAGGCCGGACAAGTAGAGCATTAATCAGAGAAGTAGCTAAGAGACCCGTGGTAGCTCTGGAGGAGCTGCAGAGATCCACTACTCAGATGGACCTGACAACTTAGTTATCAGATGAGAGCAGAATGCACACAGATCATCCTCAAAACACGGTGGTGGCAGCATCATGCTGTGGGGAAGCAAAAAGCTTGAGGCCCGGCTGATGATTTACCCTCCTGCAGGACAAATGCACACAGCCTGAGTTGCGATGGAACCGTTTAGATTCAACCATAGTCCAGTGTTGTAGTCAAGTCACTATGCCTCGAGTCCGAGTCCAGGTTCGAGTCACCAGTGTTCAAGTCCGAGTCAAGTCCAAGTCATTAAAAAAAAAATCCGAGTCGAGTCCGAGTCGAGTCCACTACTCATCCGAGTCAAGTCCGAGTCGAGTCACTGTTGACGTGTGATGTATGACATGAAGCAGTAACATTCCATTGCACTAATAACTCTTTCGCTGTAGTTACCCTTGGTTTTACTCGGTAAAACTACCGCTTTTTCCAAGTCTAAGACGTCTCCTAACCATGGTTTTTAAACGTTGTTGTTATGGAACGCGCAACAGCGACTCGAGGTACGCTGATATGCCGCATATGAAGGATGTTAAAGCCGCAAGCGGCGTCGATCGGCCCTCGCAGCCAAGCGCACTCCGGCCTATTGGCTACCGCCGCGGGGCCGGCCGGCCGGCAGGGTTCGCACACCGCCGCGGCTCCGAGCGGCCGGCGGGGTTCGCGCAACGCCAGCCGCCCGCCACCGCAGATGCTGTCACGCATTTTCCTCGCCCGTCCACCGGGCGATTCCCACAAACGTGTTCGGCAGCGTTCCCCCATTACTCACAACAAATCTGGTGCAGATCGGTCGGTGCAGCGAGGAGATATAGCCGTTGGATAATGATAATGCATTTGGCCACCGGACCGGACTAAATCGTTCGGCGGGCCGGAAAATTTATACCGATTCCTGGACGGTGACTACAAACAGAAAAAAACTGCAAATGACGCCATGAACGCCGAGCAGGAGAAAAACAACGACTTACCTTCCTATCAACTTGGCCAGTTTTCCAGTCTTTATAAGCCCTCGACACTCAAACCATCATTTGAGCTGAACGTTGGTATGTTGTTCCACAGTTCTACCAGTAAAATGGGCGCCTGGACATCCTCTTGTGAAAGTTTAACAGCTGTAAAGTCGGTCATATCGTTGTATATGTTGCATGTGTAATGGCTGGTTGCTACGTGCGCTCTCACACTGTTTGCCCAACCTTAGCGGCAAGGGGCGTTGCTCATAAGATGGTGACGTCACGTGCGCGGTACGACATTTAGATATTAAAATCATACACCAAATAATATTCTAATGACATATTAAAATTATAGCCTAATGATATAAAAAAAAGTCGAGTCTTTTTCTCAATTTCCGAGTCAGAATGATCTGAATGTAGGAGTCCGAGTCCAAGTTCGAGTCATCAGTGCTCAAGTCCAAGTCAAGTCACGAGTCTCTAAATTTAGCTAATGACTCGGACTCGAGTTCGAGTCTCGGACTCGAGTACTACAACACTGCCATAGTCATGTGCTAGAATGGCCTAGTCAAAGGCCAGAACGGAAAATCTTATCTTCACATTAACACTAGCCTGGCCAGGCGCCATACTCTGGTCTGAAAACAGACCGGACCAATCACGGCGCGGGAGGCGGGACTTTACGAGGCGTCACTCTCAGCGCCACAGCTACCCATAATGCAGCGGTGCTCTTTTTGTAATCATAACGGTCAAGCTACATACGGAGATTTTTGCTGCTAGGTGCCTTGGAGAATTAGGAAAGTGCATGCGAGTACACTGTGTGTCCTGATATATTTTAGACGACAAATTACAAAAAGAGTTTTCTGCATCACATCCGTAGTTATCTGATTGGTTTCTAATCGGACGTCGCTGACTAGACCTGGACGATAATTCAATATTATATATCGAACGATAGACATGACAATAGAAAAAAAAAAAGTCGATTAAAGTTCGACATAGAAACACAGTTTTCCTTCCTTTTCATTGTAACCCAACCAATTGCAATCGTGGACCCAGGCACACCGTCACAAAGTGTCGCTCTGTCACGCAGAGCACGTGAAATTGTCCCAAAAGAGGGTTTTAGTAGTTCGCCAGCTTAGCAATATTTTTTTTTATAGCAAGTTGGACAAAAAGCAAACCGCAGTCATTTGTAAAATGATAAAAAATTTGTTTTATCATTTAAACCACCCGCAGGAGCACGAGGAAGGAATCATCTGGAACTTCTGCCCAAACAAAGCAGGCAAAGCAAGCTAAACTGGGCTTCCCTCTTTGTGATAAATGACATCACTCGCACAGCGACGTGCTTCGTATGGAAATGCTGCCGTTGTCTGAAGCTGAAAAACCGGGCTTCACTGCAAAAAGAGAACTAAAAATAAGTAACATTTTCATGAAATTAATGTATTTCTCCTGGATCTGAGCAGGTAAATAAGATTATTTGCCAATGGAATGCGTATCTTTACCCCTAAAATAAGATAATTAGATATACTGCACTTGAAATAAGATGATGGAGATGAATTGTTCCTATTTTAAGTGTAAAAATCTTATTCCATTGGCAAATAATCTTATTTACCTACTCAAATAAAAGAAAAATACTCTCATTTCAAGAAATATTTTCTTATTTTTAGCTCTATTTTTGGAGTGTTCAAACAGCTTCTCGCCACTTTTGATCCGCGATACGAATTGACGGGCTGCGAGTATTTCTTTATCACTGCGCTACCTAATTTGTACAACAAGTGCAAAATGAGACGCAATCCGTGTCTTGCTACGCCGCAGCGTCGGACCTCTGGTCAGGTCACACATCCGAGCCCTACCTCAGCCTCTCAGCTCACTACATAGACAGAGGATGCCACCTGAGAAGTAAACGTCTAGAAACCGCTTCCTTTCAGGATGACCGTACAGCAGAGATGACTACAGAAGGTCAGTAGCTTGTCTCTGAACCGGTGACATGGTAACCTAGTGCTACCATTTACTCTTTAATTCAATTGAATTTGATTTATATAGTGCCAATTCATGATACATGTCATCTCAAGGCAGATTGGTCCAAAAGTTTCCTATATAAGGGAACCCAGTTGATTGTATCAAAGTCCTGACAAGCAGCATTCACTCCTCCTGAAAGAGCGTAGAGCCACAGTGGACAGTTGTCTGCATTGTTGATGGCTTTGCAGCAATACCTTATACTGAGCATGCATGAAGCGACAGTGGAGAGGAAAACTCCCTGTTAACAGAAAGGAAAACCTCCAGCAGAACCAGGCTCAGTGTGAACGGTAATCTGCCTCGACCGACTGGGGGTTAGTCACCACAAACTGGCGTTATTCCCACCTAAATAGGGTATTCTGTACATTTATTTTGGTCACTTTTCTGGTCACTTTAGTCTATGTTTTTTTCATCAGTATTTACTAACATTGCTCAGGTCTCTTGGGGTTGTTTTTCTAAAAAAAACAAAAAAAAAAAACTTTACTTCCACAGAGCTCTCTTAAATTTCCTATCTAGAGGATCTAGATCCATGAGAGATTTCCAGATGATCCATTAACGGAAATGCTTCCTGTTTTAGTAGGTCATTCTCAAAAGGCCAGGCAGTGATTTATATTTCATACCTTCAAGATTTTTAGGTTTTCTGGAGGTAAATATTATGATATATGCCCTTTAAATGTAAATGTACATTGTTTTTCTTAAAAAAAAAAAAAAAAATCAGTTATGGTTAAGAAAAAAAAGTTGGTTGAATAAAGATTTAATTGGAATTCAGTGTTTGTGTGTTCTTTTACCAAAAGTATATCATTTAGCAATATCACAAAATTACCACTTAAAATATGGTTTTAAATCTTTTTGATAATAATCGATGACAGTCAATGTGCATTTTTTTATTTTTTTTAATCGATGTGCTTTTTTTTGTACCAGACTGGTATGCGGCATAAGTCGGTCTACCAGGCCAGGCTACATCAGCACAGCACTCTGCGTTGGTCTGTCACATACGTCTGTGGTTGTTGTTGTTGGAGGGTGGGTGGGGGGGGGAGTGTAATTACTTTCTCGCGTGCGCTCTATGTGACGTAAACGCCCTCTCTTGTCTCTTGTTTCTCGTTGCTCCGGTGTTCAGGTGTTTGTAGCCAACCCCAACAAGACGCAGCCCATCGCCGACATCCTGCTGAAGAACCAGACCAAACTAATCGACTTCTTAAGCAACTTCCAGAAGGATCGCTCGGACGACGAGCAGTTCAACGACGAGAAGACCTACCTTATCAAACAGATCAGGGATCTGAAGAAGCCAGCCTCCTAGAACCCCCCCCCCCCCCCCCCCCCCCCTCGACCACACCCAAACTTTTTATCAATAGGAAGGTGTAGAAAATAAATAAAAACACATTAACAATGGTTATTCTATTTAAAACGAAATATCTCCTTTGTTGGTAAAAGTAGCTCATAATCACTGACCTAACTTTTGTAAATTTATTTTGTGCATTTTAGGAAGTCTGTAGCATGTAGTGCCACAGGTCGTCGTGTTGGAAGCAGTTGTTGAAAGAACCAGCAGGGATGGGATGGGGTGGGGGGATTTGGGCCAAAAAAAATGCTTTTGCAAATTTGCAGATTCTCTCATCGTCGTTTCTTCAAGGGGAAATTTGTGAGCATGGAAAGGAAGTCGCTGCAAATCACCAAAATCTTGAAGGATTGATCTTTCCTACGTGTCAAAGAGATTCTTGGGGAGAGGTTGGGGTGAATAACGAGTAATTAGGTCCAAACAATAACGTGCGAAAATACGTGAACGGCTGAACGCCACCATGTGCCATTTTATTGAGGAAATAAACTCTCTCAGTCACTGCTAGCCCAAAATAATAATAATGATAAAAAAAGCAGAGCTATTTTAAGACGCTCTAATCTTTTTAATTTAAATTTGTGACCATCGGTACCAAAAGCTTCAGTCTCGTCGTTGAGCACAGTCGCTAAAAGCACTTTCTGTAGATTAAAAAATACCATTTCAATAAAAACAAGTGGACCAGTTTCCAGTGCTTTAAAAAAAAAAAAACTTCCAACTTTATGTTTGGATTTCTTGCCATGTACAGTGTGTGGTATGTGTTCCTGAACTGAACTGAGTGCCATTGTGAGTGAGAACCTTAGCTATAAACCGTGAAGAAGAGATGAGCTGTGATGGGGGCCGTTTTGTGCTTTTACTTTTCCTCTGATTTTTTTTTTTTTTTTTTTTTTGGAACATAGAAGGAAATAGTTGAAGACTCAGATGTGCCTTTATTTTTCTGTTTCAATGTGTTTCTCTTCCCTTCTTTTCCACCTTTTCTTCGTATTTACTGCATCTTTCTTGGGGGAGCTTAATTATGAGCTTGATGAAAATATGCTCTGGGTAGAACATATTTGTTTTGATTAAGCTGTGAACCTCTCAACTCACTGTTTGAGTTGCACTCTTTTTTATTTTTTTCTTCTCCGTTATTTTATTTTTTTTTCTTTGCAATGTGCCATTATTATCTTTTGTTACGCCAGCCAAGTGCTAATTCAGCTTGTAAATTGCACAGTTCCATTAACAAGGTTTCACGCAGTCGTCTCCATGAATGTCCTATTATTTTGGGCTTTTAATTGTTTTGTTTTTTTAAAAAGTTTACATTTATTGTGGATTTCCTGTGATCGAAGGGGTCAAAATCACACATAAAGGCTCAGATATATACATATATTACATATATTATGACTTGAGTCCTGTGAAATTGGCTGTTTTCACATTTTCAATGGGGTTGAGGTCTGGGCCGTTCAAACAGCTTGAAGTTAACCTGCGCCAACCTTTCTACGACTCAACCATTTTATTAGCTTCCTTTACCTTAATGAAAATCTGTGCACTTTTATATATAAAAGTCAGATTTGTGGTCAGAAACCTGCCAGTTTCATTGATCTCTTTGCAATATAATACTATAAGCTAGTTAATGGCTCCCAAATTGGCTGAGGGACATTTGTCCCTAAATATTAGAGCTTGCATGTATAGATTTGGCCTTGTGTAAATTTGACAAAAGCTATATTAAATTCAAACTAGAAACCCAGTTCTTTAAAAAAAAAAAAAAAAAAAACCGAATGGAAAAAGTCCATCCTGTAAAAATAAAGATTGAAATAAACCAGTTAAAGCCCAAAATTATACCATTCATGCCCATGACAAGATTGTAAACCTCTGACCGGAGGTGCAAATTCTTGCCAACAGGGTTCAATGAACAGAAGTGGAAAAATCTATTTGTAGGTAATGAAAATAAATTAAATTGCTGTAGATAAAGCACATTTTATCTTCTTTTCCTTCTTTTGGCTTATGTTTAAAATAAAAAAAGAAAATTAGTAAACTTAACCCAATCATCTACCATTTGAGATGTCATTACTTTCCCAGCTTTGCTTTGTGATTAACCGTTTCAAAAAAAAAAAAAGAAAAAAAATGTATTTTGAAATTCCCGCAAATCAAAAACAGAAAGTCAAGCCGCAGTTCTGCCAGTAACGGTCATAAACCCGTGACCTGCCGTCGTGCTTCACATCTGGAGTGATGGGGGAAAAAAAGAAACAGTTCTTCATTCTTGTCGTTTGGGTGAGAAGGAAAACCAGCTAGACCCTTTTGTTACAGTCATGATGTGAAACACCAGCCAGCTTTACATCTATATAGTCAATAGAAGCTAAATCTAATAAGACTCCTTTCTGGAAGCAGACACCTTGTTTTCCCACACTGATGCTACTGTACCACAGTTACTGCAAATAAAAAAAGGATGGGAATGCATTCCTTGTATGGGTATTTTTCTTTTTTGTCATCACCGGCTGTGCAAGATAGTTTACCTCGAACCAGCTTTTGATGCAATGTATTAATGTCAGATGAATTATTTTTTTTCAATATAGTCAAAAACAATATTTTTCAGTAAAAAAAAGTGAAAATTGATAACTATTGCTTTATGATACAGTTGAACGCTCTAGTTAAAATATATATATATATATATATATATATATATATATATATATATATATATATATATATATATATTTAATGATAAACATATTTCATATTTTTACACATATGATACATCTATTTGATTATAATTCACATAAGAACCTAATTTACCAGAGAAAATATAATTTAAAATTAAAATCATTTTAAGCGGGTTCACTGTTCACTCCAACGCTCTTGTTGCTACAACTGCATAATTATCAATATTTAAATGAGATATATGAAGACAAAGCTTGTGGCGCTTTTTCTCAAATAAAATGGATTGAGGAGGTAAAAAAACAAACAAAAAGAAAACAGCTAACTTTTTTTAACATGGAAAAAATAAACAGGGGAAGTCATTATCTAAACTAAATATTACTGATTCAGTAACTGAAGATTACTCTAATTTCAAAATAAATGTAAATTTTTATAGAGAACTTTTATAAAAGTGACAACTGTGCAGAGGGCAGAGGTTTGTATTAATCTTATTAAAATATGTGATAAAATGAGTTGTGTTGAGGATATGTCTAGAGCGTCGTATGTTTTTCCATCACTAGAGGTCAGCAAAGCGCAATGCTCTGATCTTAAAATTCAATGGAAAAATAAGGCACACAATAAAACATCTATTCTCAAAAATTCATTAGCTGAAGGAGGTTTGGGTGTTTTGACATTTACTATTTTTAATCAGATATTAAAAATGAATTGGATTAAAAGACAATCAATATTGCATGCGAAACATTTTTGACAGTAATGGTGAGAGGTATACGCTTTACATATATATATATATGCATGTAGAGCCACAGGTCGTCGTGTTGGAAGCAGTTGTTGAAAGAACCAGCATATATATATATATATATATATATATATATATACATATATATATATATATATATATATATATATATATATATATATATATACAGCAATGGCAAAGATATTATCCCAAAAAGAATTTGAAATGATCATTAAGATACATTGTTTAGCACAAAATATACACCTTAACAAACTTGATGTAAAAAAAAAGGTGTATTTTTATAATTCCCGCAAATCAAAACAGAGCTACACATACTAAATCTAATAAGACTCCTTTCTGGAAGCAGACACCTTGTTTTCCCCACACTGATGCTACTGTACCACAGTTACTACAAATAAAAAAGGATGGGAATGCATTTTTTGCTATATCAAAAATTCTACAGTAATGTATGTTTATTCTAGATATAATATTGGTATTCCTTTAATAGAAACAAAAGAGCCTCCCAGACATTGGAAAAAAAATCTAAAATAAATGAATAAATAAATTAAAAGAGACAACAGCATTTTGCAAACCTCACTTAGTAGCTAGAACAAACTCAAAATGTTTCCTAGAGCACAAGCTTTTAGTGCACATATTTTTATGCTTAACTAAATATTTTTAGGCTAACATATTCAACAGTTTATTTTATCATATTTTTTTATTGAATCCCACCGTTTTGCTTTGCAATTTCTGCCAAATGGTGCAGCATTTTTGATTTAATGCATCCGAATGCAGTATTTGCAAGCAACTTCCTGATTGAGTGAAAAATACCTGTCCGTGATTGGCTGGTGGCGTGGACAGATTTTGAAGTCGCGAGCGTAGAGATTGTAAAGCAGAAACAGCCGAGTGCGCAGCTGGTGTAGCGCGTGGAAGGAGCAGAGTGGCGCGCGAGCAGACACGGAGCAGAGCATGCGCATAGATGGAACCGAGCGCGAGGACAGTGGGTGGAGAAGAGTTTTCCAGAGTTGAGCGAGCGCCAAACAGGTAGATAAGTAAGTTAGATAAGTTAAACGCCTTCGTTGAACTTTAAAGACACTAATTTTTCTTCACTAATGTAAAGGCCCGCCTGCTAAAAGTTCACTGTAGGATAATATTGCTGGAAGTGCTTTAATTTAAGCAAATTCGAAATACAATTTCAAAACAGCAGAAAAGTACATTTGAACATATGCCATCCATAACAGTTTTTTATGAGACAAAAAACAATATAAACTTAAACACAGTCAAATTAAAAAAATAAAAGGAAAAAGAAAATAAAACAAGTAACACAGGGGTTTAGATAAAGTATACTGCTATCAAATCTGAAAACTTTAAGGCTTTGTTATTTTCCAGTAATTTAATCGAGTCATGAAAACTTTTAACATCATTTTGGAATGCTTAGAAATTTGGAGAAACCTTAAAGAATCTGCGCTTGTGAATAAAGAATTTTCCAATAATAAATATATTGCATAAAAATTCCACATTTTTGTCTTGAAAAGTAATGCCAAATTTAACTCCTTTATATTCAAAATTAGGAATCACATTTTATCGTTGATAACCAATCATAAATCGTGTCCCAAAAAAAGACTTAACCACACAACAACTGTAAAAAAAAAGATGTTCTTCTGTTTCTAAAACGTTCTGACAAAAACTACATACATCAATATCAAATTTAAATCTTAAACTTAAGAACTCTGCACAGGGATAGATATTATTTTTAGTTTTAAAATGAACTTCTTTCATCTTTTGGTAATACAGGAAATGAGAAAAATCTGGTTCTGATCTTAATAACTTCCATCTCTGAAAACACGTTTAAAGATAAATTCCTCTTAACTGGGAGATGGAAAATTTCGTTATTTATATGTTCTCTCATCATTTTGTTACTGAATTTGATTTATTTATTTATCTATAAGAAGAGTGGGAAAGATCGGTGTTACATCAGAATATTGAACCAGTCTTTTGACCAAATTTATCATGGTTGCCGGAATTGCCTTGATCACAGATAGAAACTGTCTCTGACTGTGGGCAATCTAAGTTATAATTTCTTTTAAATTCTGTGTAATCTAGAATACCACCTTTTGCGCCCATTAGATATAAAATGGCCCAATTACCTTTTTCCTCCCAGTCCTTGTAGTATAGAGATTTTAGTGCGCGCTCAAGTCAAAGGCACAAAATAACGCCATAGACGGTGAGAGCTGGCTTCCTGCTTTATAAATGCAATTTTTTTACTCAGTTACCCATTTTACCTGCACTTCCAGATCAACGTATTTTGGTTTCAGCGGTATTCATGCCAAGTTGTGCCATTTTAATTAACAGATGCTTCGAGTAATAACCTTTCAGCAAAATTAGGTTTAATTTTACTTTCATTAGCAGTTACCAGTAATGGAATATGAGACTACAGCCACTTGTATTCCTCTTATAATTGTGACTAAAAAGTAGAATTGAATCCAGAATGATTTTATCCGGGGGCCTGGCAGAAATCTAAAACCTTTTGTGAGATTGTGTTACAGTTTAAAGAAAGCAAACCCCAACAGGTATGTTTGTCCCCAAAAAACAGCACAGCACATCAAAAGGACCCCATTCTCCAGGGTGAAGTAGGGTAGTGGCAGCATCATGATCTGGGGTTACTTTTTCTTCAGATGGAACGGTTCCAAAAACATGAAGCAACATTTTATTTTTAAGGAGCAAACTGAGTCCAAACATATGTCCAAATAAACAAAACAAGGACTTGAAAAGAAAGTTAAAATTGTAAAAGAGAAGGGAAAGAAGAGCATTTAAAGGTCCGGGTTCAGGAATGAAACCTGGGACAGCTGACCAGTTTACCACTGATCCTGTAGTGTCCCTAAAAGTCCCTTCTCTTGGTCACACCTGGGGTCCGTTCTTCGTACGTTGCTTAAAACATCCGAGATCAAATGAGACATCCAAGATCATTTCATCCGGCTAATCCTGATCCGGCTAACTGGGTTCTTCAATCACACCTGTTGTTTACGATTAGTATGGCTGGATTTAGTTATCTGAGACAACTGCGCGTTCATGCGTTTGTTTAAAAGGGGAAATGTATCGATAGTAGAAACATTGATCAGCAGCGCTGCTATTGGCTGTTCAGCATGGCCAAAGAACGTGCACAGGTTTTCTCCCAAGCAGAACAAGAGCTTTTAATGGAAGGTTATGCCGAATTTGAGTCATTAATTAAAACAACAGGGAACACCTCAAAGTCTGCTAAAGCCAGGAGAGAGGGCTGACAAAAAATAGACAAATTAATGTGTAAATACTGTCCATGGTAGATCACTTTCTACAGTATGAATTTTTGCATTTTAATAATTTCATATTTACTTTGTTCTTTTATGTCAGAGCCTCCACGGGACCCACTAGAACATGGGGACAAGTAAAAGCGAAATACAATAATATTCTATAAAATGGTAGCCTTTAATTATTATACTGTACTTTATTTTAAAAAGGCACTTGTTATGTCAAGAGATCCAAATTTCGGTGTCATTCCTTAGATACGGGAAGTAAAGGACATGTGCAAACTGGGAATTTTATCAAAAAAAATTCTTTATCTATAAAGAATTAAGTTCTTTCCTTTTCCAAGTCATCCACAGTTTACACGTTAAAACTGTATTGCTCCGTGTCTAGATAATCCGTCCATAGTTTTTTTCTAATACAATATACGGCTCGACAGGACGCAAGCCTTTCAAAGTAAAACTAAACTTCACAATAAAATGGCCTGAACAAATCTTACCGAATATGATAAAAATAAATAGCAAATAAAAAAGCAAAATAAAAAGCAAACCATCACACAAATAACCTAAATATTTTCTATTTATGACTCTAACACCACTTTTTCCTCTTTTTAAAAGCCACTGTTAAATGATGCTTGTCTGTTTATAACAACTACCAAGAAAATCTCTCTACAATTACACTGTCGCGCTGCGCTAAAGGATCCTGTCTATTGCGCAATACGCAATTATTTCAAAAAGCTCTAAAATTATTCTTGCACCTTCTGCAACAGGTTGCTGTCGTAAAAATAGACATGGCTACGACAGACTTCCCTATCTCCTTCGCTTATACAGCTGTGATCTAATCCTGTTTACATGAAATAAGCCTGCGAGCGAGCAGGTTTAAGCTGGCGCACATGTTGCTATGACAACAAGTCCAGGATGAGTTACGAAGAACCAAACGATCCAAGATCATGCCAAATCGTCAACAATCAAATCCAGCTAACTGAGTTAGCAACTAAGAAGAACGGACCCCAGTACATGCTGAAAACTAAAGGTGAAAAGTTAAAATAAATGACAAGAATGACACTGTAGGAAAACCGTTTTGAAAATCACTTTCTTTAGTAATCTGCTACATAACTCTGGAGCATTTTGGTTTCTTAGAGTTTCATCCGGATCACTGGTATTGTCAAAGTTTGAAAGTTACATCTTTTTTTCCAGAGTTAACCGTGACAACTCCTTTTATGTAAACAGTGGATAAAAACAAGTGTAAACACAACATGGGATCAAAACAGAAAATTAACTTAATTTTTTTTATATATATTCTGGAATAAACTGTGGAATAAAAACATATCCAGATAGTGCATCATTACGTGCAATCTGCATTCTTTAAAACTTCAGTCAAGTCTCAATCGCTCTCACCACATTTAGTGCCCATTCACAAACAGTTATTCCTCTTACGGAAAAATAAAACAAATCTAAGCAACATTTGTAAAATTGTACATACATTGCTGTATAAAACTACCTTGGCCTCTTACAGATTTCTTCTGGTTTTGCTTTCTTGTCACGCCACAGTGGGTTAAATCATCAAACAAAAAGTTCTCTCAGACAAGAATAATCTGAGTAAATACAAAAAAAGAGTTTTCAAATGAAGACTTTAAGCTAGGGATGCACCGATGGGAAATTTTGGGCCGATATCGATGTCCGATAACCGATATTTACCGAAATACACACACACACATTTACGTTTCTGGGATGATCAAGTTTTGTACAATTTCGTACCGACTGAAAACTATACTGACTGAATTCCTGAACACGGGCAATAGTCTAGACGTAGTTGCTGCTTTTTGTTCTGCTGACATGGCATCTCTGCTACATTTACAAACCCCACAATGCTGGCTGCAATGCATTGCCGTCACTGTCATGTGGCCAAAAAGAACGCAGATGCCGATATATTGTGCATCCCTACTTTAAACTGTAAGAGATTCAAAGCTACCTAACCCAGGTAGCTTTTATTACCCTAATTAATAAAAATCACCATTAGAAACTGACTTTTGTGTTTTGAAAGTGGGTTAAATGTGGTTGATGTGTGACCAAAAAAAGCAAAAACAAGACAAGAGATCTACAAGGGAGCAAATACTGTTTCACAGTGGCGCACATTTTATGACCAGCAAATTATCCCCCCCCCCCCCACCCCCCCCCCCCCCATTTAACTTAAAATCTATAACCCAAAGCCCATGAACAGGATTTGGTTAAGACTAGCAGCCAGTGTTCAGCTGACAGTAGGCGAATCCCTGGTCTTCTTGGTGCACAGTTTCTTATTCCCGTACTCCGGCTCAGTCTGCCTGCTGTGTTTCCCGATACGTCCATCTAGAAAAACAGCGAGGTCACAATGTCTCATGTAGAGAAACGACATGCGTACTGAAAGGTAAAAGGCACTCGCGGGCAGAGACTTGCAACTTACTTGCATGAGGAGAAGGACCTGATGAAAGGGACGGATTCCTTTGCCACTGTGGAAAGATAAAGAGGTTTTACACTTTAGTGTAGTCAAACCTATGCATTTTTTTACTTACTAAAAACCAGACTTTTAAAATGGTCTTGCTCAATGTTTCTCCAGATTTTTTTGAAGGTCTCTTGAAGTTTTATTGGGGACCGGAGAAGAAATTTCCAGTCCTTGTAGCCAAACATGTCAGTGCCAGCTTTAAAATGCTGATGAACGTTAAAAAAGGCATTAGAAGGTCTACTACCAGAATATTTCTGCGTATTGGGCGTAACGGTCGTAACTGGGCTCACTTTACGCAAGGTCTTACGGTATTCACAGGAAGCACTCTACACTGAAAAAAGGGAACAAAAAGTAAGTAAAAATTTCTTGAAATGGGTGCATTTGTCTTGTATTTGAGCAGCTAAATAAGATGCGCTGCCAATGGAATGGGGTGTTTTGACTCCTATAGACCATGGAGATGAGTTGTTCCTATTTTAAGTGCAAAAATCTTATTCCACTGGCAGATCATCTTATTTACCTGCTCAAATCAAGTACAAATACACTCATTTCAAGAAAATGTTACTTACTTTTCATTCCTTTTTTCAGTGTAGACTGCTTCCTCTGAAAAGGGTAAGATCCTGGAGTTTAAATGACAAAAACACTTTCTAAAACCCTGAAGAAATAAAGACAACTTCAAATCTAAAGAAAACATTGGCTCTTTGAAGGAAAATATATATAGAAAAAAACGCTGATTCTCTCTAAAGCTAATAGCAGTGTTGTAGTCAAGTCACTATGCCTCGAGTCCGAGTCCAGGTTCAAGTCGGAGTCAAGTCCAAGTCATTAAAAAAAAATCTGAGTCGAGTCACTATTGATGAATGCCGCAGTGAAAATTAACGTTCGTTGTAGGAACATGCCGTGACGTGTGATGTATGACATGAAGCAGTAACATTTCATTGCACTAATAATTTAGATATAGATATCATACACCAAATAATATTCTAATGACATATTAAAATTATAGCCTAATGATATAAAAAAAAAAGTTCAGTCTTTTTCTCAATTTCCGAGTCAGAATGATCTGAATGTAGGAGTCCGAGTCCAAGTTCGAGTCATCAGTGCTCAAGTCCAAGTCGAGTCACGAGTCTCTAAATTTAGCTAATGACTCGGACTCGAGTTCGAGTCTCGGACTCGAGTCCTACAACACTGGCTAATAGCCTGAGCTGGATTGTAAAACTTACAACAAACTTGCTGATATCCTTCAGGGTGCTGAATCTCAGGTAGGAAATGTCCCCCTTATCTTTGTCCCTGTCCTGGTCTGAGGTGTAGATGTGTGTAACTCCAGCCCCTCGTATCAAAGGGACACACTCGTCACACGGACATTTGGTCACAAACAGCATGGTTGCCTCATCCGGTTTGATGTCTCGCGTCCTAAAAACATCAGGACAGACGGCACATCTGTCAGACAATCTTAACACGCGTGTGTTTTTTACAGGACGGCGGAAACGAGCCGACCTGAAGGTGAGGGCGTTCTGCTCTGCGTGGACAATGTATCTGTATTTGCGTCTCTGACGGTCCTCCTGCTTATTGTCCATTTGAGGGTACTCCGCGTACTTGGAGCCGGCGGGGTAGGCGTTGTACCCGCAACCGACCAAATCCAGGCAGCCTGTTCCACGACAGCCAGCCTGAGAGGAGGGGAAAGCATTAAGACACTTCATCGACGACTTAGCTACAGTTTTAGAGTAACGGAACAGATTCCAGATGTTTATCTATTTTGTGTTTGGAGACTCCTTCAGTTTTAGGAAAATCTCAGGACAAAACTTATTTTTAGACTGAAATTCAGTCTGTAATGTATTGTATTAAAGCCAAGATGGGTAAGGAGGTCTTACCGACTTCCCTCTCGCCCAAATAACAGTACCCACTCCCACTTTTGGATCCTCTGGAACCGCAATGATAGAAAAAAAACAAAAACAGGTGAAGAACAGACAAGTCAGAAAACAATATTGTGAAACAACTCTTGTCCTTTTAAACATGTTTTAGGAAATAATCTAGCAAGTTTGCATCAATAAATTAGGACCTAAAGACTTTGATCAATGTTTAAAGGAACAGGAAGTAATAATGACACCTAGTGGTTAAAATTGGAACGACACATACACAATGCCTTTCACAGAGACCCGCCGTTTACCCAACGGTCCTGCGTCTGTAAAGTCCACCCAATTTTTATTTCCACAGGTTGAGTGCGTATTTAATGTTGTGTTCTGTTCTACTTCTGGTCCGCTTCTCTTACTGGCGTTCCATGAATGCAGGCTGCTGCTCTGCTGCCAAGGTAAAATAGCTATTTTGGGAACCATGGGAACTCTCATACGATTGGCTTAGGAACCAGGAAGTAACCACCGGCTACAAAGTAGTTCCGGTATCGCCACAGACATATATACGTAGACGCGTCATAGGGCGCAGGTTTGCACGTCAACGTCACCGCCATATTGTATGTGGCAGAAAAAAGTTGAGTTCTATTATTGTGAATGTGAATCAGAGAAGATGCCTCATTCCTGTGCTGCAATAAATACACACACACACACACACACACACACACACACACACACACACACACACACACACACACACACACACACACACACACACACACACACACACACAAAGTCCTAGGTCAATAAAGTAAAAATAAACAAACAAACACAAAAGTGATAATGTTATGATAAAAACATCATATTATGAGAATAAAGGGGGAACAATTCCAGAATAATCACAGTTTGCAGAATTATTTCACTCCTGGAGTAATAGGACCAGGTTAGATTATTTTAAATATTTTTATTCTTTAGAAGAATACATTTAGGAGAATGAAGCTAAAGGGATACGAAAATAAACTTGTAATATTACAAAAAAATACGACGAATACAAATTATATTCAGAGATTAAAGTCCCCCTGATACTGTTTAAGTGACTGAGTAACTGCAGATTTGCCACATTTAAGATGGCGGACGCTCTGACGCATCGCAGCATAGGCAGAACCCGCCCAATGACGCGTCTACTCTTATATTATGTCTATGGGTGTAGGTACCAGATTGACTCGGGTCCTGCGCCTTCTGATGACGTCACTATACATGATTGGTTTAACGTTTGCACAATTACACAAAACATTGTGATTGGTCTGGACAACTTACTAAAGTAATTATAGCGGGGTGTAGGCAGTGGCGGCTGGCCCATAGGGGGCGCTCGGGCGCTGCCCTCCCTAGATGTGGAGGGGAGAAGTCAAAATATATATAGATTTTAAAAGTATTATTAATGTCAGTTTTTACTTAATAGTACGTGGCTACATGTAATAAGAATTATTAAAACACTTCTACTGATTTACTCTATCATTTAACAGTGCATTTCCACCAACAGAACGTATCATTTCTCTTCTTCTACACTTTTGGGGCTGTGACTGAAGTAGCCCTACAAGTGTAGCAAAATAACCAATCGTATACTGTTGCTAGGGAAGATCTATAAATATTTGGCCAATCAGCATCGCCAAAATGAATGGCTTTGGGGCTCCTGGAGTAGTAGCCCTAGCTGCACAGTGATAGGTGCACTTCACGCGTGACGTCACGAGCTACATCCGCGCTACATCCGGGTAACGGTGGTCGGCAAACACAGTACTGTCTTCGCTTACCAGCGTGACAAAACGGGTGAATTAGAGAGTACTTTTAGTTTATTTTTGGAATATAATCAATGCCTACGACTTGTTGTTCTCCCGGTTGCACACAGAAGCATTCCAAATCGTCGGATGTACGTTTGTTTCGTTTACCGAAGGACAAAGAAATAAGAAAGAAATGGATCATTTCAATGAAAAGGATGCAGGATGCCAATGGACTGTGGGAGCCATCATACTAAGACAGAATTTGCAGTCTACACTTCATCTCCGGTAAATACAACTTAATTTTGCACAAGTCATTGTTCTACTTAAATCATTATATAAATTAAAAATTAGGATACATATTAAAGTCAAGACGTAAACGTTTGTTTTGTAATAATATACGTACATGTACAATGTATGCAAACCCTCTGGCAAAAGTCTGTGAAAAGGATTAATAAGACAAAAACACCAAAATAATCTTTTGTGAACAATGTTTTATTATTAATTAAATGTTTATTGTGGAATCGTAGTAATTTTCCAACTTTTAATTTAAATGCATGTACTGGGTTAGGCAGGGAAATCTATTGGCCAGCCCCACCAAGATCTTTTTTCACCAGCCGCCACTGGGTGTAGGTTTTATTCGAGAGCGGGATTGCGGTTTGTAAACGGACAATTTTAAGAAGAAATTATCCATGGTCCTTGCGCCTCCCAATGACGTCACTTTATGGCAACGCCACTCAAACAAACTACATTCAGCCCGCGGTCTGCATTTGTAACGAATCAATTTTATTTAGTTAATTTAGCTGTTTCCTTTTTCTCAAAAGCTTCAGGCTTAAAGATGAACATAGAAAATGTGAAATCTTAGCAATTCAAATTAATCAACCCACTTTAATTGATAAAAATGAGGTAAAATATTTAGGTATATTGATTAACATAAGGACCAAACAAATATTCAAGCCATTTTACAAAAAAAAAAAATCAACAAATATTTGACAGTTGGCTCAATTTTTGGAAGAATATTGTCACGATTTCATCTGGAATAATAAAAAACATGTGATCAGAAAGAACAACGTAGTAATATCAGTAGAAAAAGGAGGAATAAACGTTATTGATTTTTAAAGTGACGAATGCTGTGATAAAATTAAAATGGCTGCAGACTTTTATTAAAAATGAAGAGTTTATGGTTTAGTTTCTCTTCACTTTTTTTTATTTTTTTTTTTAAATTGGAGGAAGGAAATTTCTCTTAAGATGTAACTTTGATCCCGCAAAATTACCGATTAAATTCTCAGACTACCACAGAAGCATTCCAAAATTATATTAAAAGGTTTATGCCTCGATTAAGTTACTGGAAAATAACCGTAAATTAATAAAATAAAATTGATTTGTAACAAATGGAGACCGCGGGCGTAATGTAGTTTGTTTGAGTGGAGTTGCCATATATTTGACGTCATCGGGAAGCGCAGGCCCCCCCAAATCGATCTGGTACCTACACCGGTCCGTACCTCTAGGTTTGACTAAGGCGTTGTTGATGGAGAGGACCGATTAGTTATAGGGAACATTACTACCATCCTGGGTGACAAATGAGAATGATTTAGTTTGATTTTAATGGTAAATATCTGACTTATAGTTCCTTTAAGCTTAAAATATGCCAGGTAACTCTTAATAAAGCACAATTTCAAGGAGAAGTTAGTTTGCTTCACTAGTTCAGCCACAAAAAGTTGAACATGTAACAGTTTATGGAAAGGCAAAATGACATAGTCTTCTTTGTTACAGAAGACTAACTGTGCTCAGCAGAGAGCTGCACCATCAGGGTGCTTAAAAGTCCTTATAAGAGCTCATACACATCCAATGGAGCCTTAACCCAAATTCTGAACCCGATTATATCAACAGTACCAGTATTATAGGTTTGCACATTAACTCTAACTGAGCTTCTTATGGTTATATTCTAGGATAAGTTGTTGCAGTTTTGGGTAATAAAATCCCCTTTCCTCTGTTCCATAACAGAAGAAAGATCTAAAACCAACCTGTCCTGTATGCCAGCAGCCTGGCCTGGATGATGCAGTGGCGAGCCACCTCTTGAGAAACGTACCCTGCATGAGGAGGCACTGTGGTTGCAAAGTTTTCGCTGAATCACAAAAACATCGTTAATAAATGATCGCAAAAAAAAAAAAAGGACGAAGTCGCATTTTGCTCGAAAGCACAAATGTTCCCAACCTGTAGAAGCCATAGTTGTGCTGAGGCACCCCAGCTGCTACGCTAGCTAGGACCTCCACCAGCTCCGTCATGTTGTTCCTCAGGTTGGAGAAGTAAGGCTCCACGCAGAAGTTCTCCAGGCCCATTTGTACCAAAATCTCCTTGTGCTGCTGAGATGTACCGACCAAGAACTGCCTGGAAAAATCTCTGAAGTGTCTTCGGCGTTGTCTGAAAAGCATAAAGCAAATGCAACACTTTAAACCCAGCAAATCTTACGAAAGAAACCATGTGATCATCTGCTCTGTCTTCTGTAACCCCCAGGCAGTCGAGGCAGATGACCGTTCATACTGAGCCCGGTTCTGCTGGAGGTTTTTCCTTCCCGCTAACGGGTGGTTTTTCTTTCCACTGTCGCTTCATGCTTGCTCAGTATGAGGGATTGCTGCAAAGCCATCAACAATGCAGACGACTGTCCCTGTAGCTCTACGCTTTTCCAGGAGTGAATGCTGCTTGTCGGGACTTTGAAGCAATCAACTGGTTCCCTTATATAGGACATGTTTGACCAATCTGTATAATCTGGCCCAATCTGTATAATATGATTGATTTTGACTTTGTAAAGTGCCTCGAGATGACATGTTTCATGAAATGGCGCTATATAAATAAAATTGAATTGAATCATTTGGACCCCTGCTTGTGTCTGATAAGCACAGATGCACAACAATGGCCGCCTGTTCGCCCCCCTGCACTTGCTCAACAGAAATACCAGAAACAAAACCAAACTTTTTACCTCTTAACTGATCAGAAATGGTAAGAACAGGATGTTATGATCGATGAAATGACCAGTTTCTAAACAGTCAACACACCCTTGTTAAAATGGCAGGTTTTTGAGATCCAATCAAATAGAACCACTATAAATTCCTTCAAGGAAAACCTCGTCATCCTGTGCAATTCCACTGAAAACTAAATAAATCTGTGGGGAGAAATTAAATGAACAAAATGTGTCCAGGCGCTTAAGCTAACACTTTGTTGATCAATTCGGTTTTCTCTGGGCGGAGTCTAGCAGCGTGCCTCATCTGCCGCTGCACGAGGGAAGCGAGCTCATTTGGGGGGGGGGGGGGTACCTGTTGAAGAGCTCCTCTTTGTTCAGCTCGGGGTCGTCCTCCGTCATCCTCTCCATGAAGTCGCTCTCCCTCGACGTCTCCTCAACAAACTGCACCAGGCCAGGCGCCAGCGGCTGCAGCAGCACGCAGATGTGAGGACGGCTGTTGGACTTCAGCTTCTCTATCGCCACCGCGTCCAGCACGGCTTCTTCTGTCAGGGCGAGGGGCGCACCGCCGCCGCTGGTGTGAGCCGGAGACGCCGACGTCAGCATGCTGATCTCTGGATCCCCGGGCCAAAAGGAGATCTGACTGACTCCAGCTGATGGGGAGGAAATGAAACCTCTTAAATCGCAGGGAGACATCCAAAGTTCAGCGTGTTGCCGACGTGCAATACTCCCTCGTAAAAAAAGCCGGCACGGAGATAACGTTGATGGAGATTACGGGAAAATGAAAGCTACATGGGCAAATCTCTTCAAATACTGACAATAAAAGAAGACGATTAGATTATCAAGATAGGTTTGGGATGATTATTATAGGAAAAAGAATAATAGTGCATTGCTTTTAGTGCTCTAATCAACCCCTACAATACTTCACAGTAACAAGTATGTGGTGCTTTCCTGGATATTAGAGTCAAATTTGAAATTCTATGTAATATACATGTATAAATGAAGGTTACGTGTAATTTATTTGTTTTCTTCACCCACATAGAAAGTATTTTACTGTTTAGCAGTGTCTCTTTTCTAGAACATAAACCCACTGATGGCAATATTTGCCGTGTGTGATCCTTGGTTTTCTCCCAATTAGAAAGTACTCCTGCCATGATCGTTGTCTACTGTTGCGTTATTTTTCCCCCATAGAAAGTACTCCTGGGTCAACGCTTCCACTTTTCTTCTTAGACCACGGCATTAACCCTTTTTACAGTTTCTTTGTTTCTCTCTCTTAGAAGGTACACCTGACCCTTTGATTTGTCTTATTTTTTGTGTAGCTGTATGTTTTTAACCTTTTATGCACAAATTGATACAGTTATCTTTATATCTTTGTTTTTTATAGGAAGGAAAATACTCCTGACTCAGTAATTTTTTTTTTGTATCTGTATGCTTCTGATGCTCGCTAATGGAGGAGGGATTGTTGGAACAGAATTGATCTGATGCGATCAGCCCGGCTTCTTCAGATGATTTTTTTTTTAACTAATTGGCCTTTTACGATTAACTTAATGTGATCCTAATGTATTATAGTTAAAATTGAACTGTACATATGTGGCTCTCTGGATGGCTCTCAGCTGCCCGTCTCCCCTCACCATTTATGATCATCTTAAGGCAAGTGGCACACGGCCTCCTGGAGAAGTAGAGCTGGCAGTCGGCCAGGCTCGCGCCGTGCTGAATGATGGCCGACTGTCCGGCGTGAAGCTCGGCTCCGGAGCAGTGGAGTCCCAGGACTTTTCCTCCCTGTACCACCACCAGCCCGGTCCCGTGGATCTGAAAAGCAGCCCAGACTTTAGTGAGGACGTCACTTTGCTTTAGGGCCTTTCTATTTGTGCAGCCGTTTACACTGACCTGACCGTCTTCGCCGTCCTCTGGTTGCTCCAGAGGGAATAACTCCATCCACAAGCTCAACAGGGTGAACAGGTTTACCTTTGACAACCTGGGGCCATGACCTTGGTAGTGACGTCATTCATACGGATGAAATAGCAATAAGAGAGTAACTGTTTAACACTGCTGGTAAAATGTGCAAAGGTATGCAAAACTCTAATTTATTGCAACTGATGTCTTATTAAATCATATCATGTTACAGCTGTTATTTTAATCTATGGAGGAGCATTTGTTGTAATATTTGAAGCAAGTGTGTGGTTTACCTATGCACAAAACAGCGAATAAGGAAATGTTAGTTTAAAAATAATATTGTTACTGTAGCAGCTTTTAAATGCCCTACTAATATATCAGCAGTAAATCAGCTGTTTCGTGGGAATCTAAGACAGAAACCCAAATATAAAGCCTCCTCCAGCTCACCTTGTATCCTGCTGTCAGTCTGGCTGCCGCTCTCCCTCGTTTCCCGGTGAGGCCCGGAGCGGCCCGGTTCGGCTCGGTTCCTCCTGTCGCTGTCTTCCATCATGACGTAAACGAGGGGCTAAACGGGATAGGTGTCGGTTCGGTGGCAGGTGCGTTAGGGAGAAGACTGCTTAGGGTTTTATAGACATTTAACCCGGTTGATAGTATACGAGGCGGACTGGCACTTCCGGTCACTTCTTCCAGAATAAAAGCTGAGATTAATTAGAAAATAGAACGTAGCCGTAAAACCACATTAGAATAGAAACCACCACACGTTGGAGATTTTCTTAACAAAATAACATTTTAAAAAAAACCTACCGATACAATATCAAAATTTCATTTTTATGAGAAAATAAGTGCCACTTTGTAGCTGACTTCAGCTAGCTTTACACATCCGGTTTACTTCCGCAGAGATACCGGATGTTCCGCTTCTTGAACGCTCGAGTCCTACGTATTCACGGCCGCCATATTGTGAGTGGATATTTTATTTTTTGGCAGGAAAACAGATCCCTAACCCACTATTACTGGGGATACTGTTCTTCAGATAGAGGGACATTTTAAAGATTCCCCCAAAAACACAACTAAATCACTCTTTAAGAGGGAAATTAAAGTACAGGTGCCTATAGTAATAGCCACCTGTATATATATTCATAGTACATGTTAACTCTGTTATAATAATCATCTGTATATTATGCTATTGTACATATCTGTAAAACTCTCTTCATAGTAATATCCACCTGCTATTGCACTTCTGGTTAGACCTAAACTTAATTTTGTTGCCTTGTACCTGTGTAAGACAATAAAGTTGAATCTAACCTAATCTAATCTAAATTAGCTAAAGTAGAGAACTAAATCTGGTGGAAAACATGTGGGCTTTTTTATCCAATTAAAGTTGTTGGTTGTTTCACTTCAGTTCAAGGGTGTCAACTTTAGCAGCTTGGGTTATTACATCAATTCAATTTTCCTTCTAACATAATTGTCTGTTTTTGGTAGAAATATCCAAATAAATCATGTTTTTTTTTTTTTTTTGCACACTTTTCCCCCTCCAATTTTAAAAGCGCTGGTGTACACTTGTGAAAGTAGGTTAAGTCAATGAGGCCAACATAGCTTATTTCAAGGTTTTTATTTCTTCAAAGAAAAAGCAACTAAATATATAAAAACAAAATAATTGCAAGTATTTAACAGCAAAACCAAAAGTAAACCAACTCAGGATTTAAGAGTTGAGTGTCAAAGTTGTTTGTAAATAAGAGCTTTAAAAAAAACTATAAAAATACATGTTTAGGAAAACCATCACATTTTCAATTTTAATCTCCATATTTGTACACGACCAAAGACAAAAAACTGTAAACCTCAACCTCATTTTAACTGCCCTGTAACCTGTCTCACTGAATCTGAAACAGTTCTCTAAACTCACATAAACTAAGGTCCAAGTTCATCTTCATTCCAAATAAAGATCGTCTATCAGACATTTAGGATCACTGAGAAAAGGAAACCTAAGAGAAGAAACTGAAAGTGAAACTCTGTTCTGCTGGATTTAAGATTGGTCAATAACACATTTTTTTTTTTCAAATCAAGCACACCCATGCAGCAGGAATCAGATTCAGTCTTTGGTAACCGGATAATAAACAGAAAGACAAACAAACGTAAAACAGAAGGGGAAAAAAAATCATTTGAAACTTATACATTGCTTTACCTTTTAAGGTTTTATGCTGTTTTAGGGCATTGCATTTCCATAGACTTTTAAAATAAAATCAGCAGAACATGAAGCACAATACCTCATCTATTTAGCTCTTTGCTTGTTCCAGTTCGGCAACGTTACAAATGAATACAGCAATAAACCTAAGCATTAAGTTGTTTCTCAAAGACTGCTTTAAATCCATTCTGAAATGTTTACATTAGCGGAACAAGCGACCTAGTAATATTGTAACAGTGCTCGAGTTTAGCAAAGATTCTAGTGCAAACATCCTTAAATATGCTCTCAAATCTCTTTTAAAAGCTAGTTTGACTTAATAAGTAAACTTAAGTGCCACAGAGCAAATGGCAAACCTAATAAAAAGGCCAAAATACAAAAACAGTTGTTGTGAACCTAAACGATCTTTAAATAACTGCATCAACTAAATGACCTATAGTATAATCTAAATGACTTGAAAAGATTGTGTTATAATTTAAAACTTCAGGTGTGGTTTAGCCCAGAGCTTGCGATGCAACACAGAAGATGAGATGCAGAAACAGTGCAACTAGCCTACTCCAGCGTAGGTTCATTCCTGCTTTTCGGCTCTTCGTGTGCATGGTGCAGTTAACTAAAGTGGAATGTAGGAACCAGATGAGAAAATTGTATTAAAGAACTCATCTAGCGTGTGAATATTCATATTCATGAGCATTCAGAATGACTCCACAGGAATTGGCCAAAGTGCTGAATTAAAAACCCATAGATAACATACAACTCAATACTGTGTGCAACATGTTAGTAGACTTATTCCATTGGATCAGTAGAAATCTGATCATTTCTCGAGCTGGAAAGGATTCCTCTGCTGAACCTGCAGCACACTTGCTTGGGAAAAAAAAAAAATGTAGGAAAGCAAGAGCAACGCTCAGTTTTTGAAGGCTCCGCAGCGGCTGGCTCGGCTGATAAACTCTTTGAGCATAGCTCCGTCTACTTGCCAGAAAGCTGGAGTCTGAGTCACCTGAGTCAGATGGTTTACACAAAACTTAAAGCAAAATTCTTCAAGATCCTGGGGAAAAAAAAAAAAAAGACAATCAGGATTAGATCTAAGGTTTTTTCAAGAAAAAAAGGCTGTTAGACTGAAACTGGATAGAAGGTGGAAGTAAAAAAAAAAAATAAATCAGACTGAAATGAAACGGCAATGTTTAGTTCACTGTAAGTACACTAGAGGTCACAATTATATTAGTGAAAGTAAGTCTGTTCAAGTGCAAACTGTTTGAAAAATTCAGCGTCTTGCCAAAGTATTTATGATCCCTCAACTTTTTCACTCCAAATCTAAATGTATTTGACTGGCATGTCATAATAGACCAACACAGAACCCACCTATCGCTCCTCGTTTAACGAGTTAAACATTGCATCGAGGGTATTAAGTCTTTACTATGGCAAAAGAGGAGAGCAGTTCTCCAGACCGCACTACCTCTGCATCGTATCGAATGGCTGCAGACAGCAGGGTGAAGGCATTTTCTACAGTGATTCCCCTCTTGATTATCTGCTGACACAGACGTTTCAGGTGGTTTTCACAGTAAGATGTGGCCAGATCCAACAAGCCTGAAGCAAAAAAAAAAAAAGACACAAACTATCGGTAACACACGAGCGCAATACACAGATTTAAGTGACAAATCTGAAAGGTTTATGTTTTGGGCTAACCGATGGCGTCCTCGGGTGGCAGGTCAACCGTATCCGTGTAGAGAAACTGCAGGAAGGATCTGTAGACGGGGTACGAGAACTGGCCGATCTCTATCACCTCCTGCTGGTCCTCTGTCCACTGGGAGCGAAACATTGAGCGGAAATGCTCACACCTAATAGCACATAAAAGACCTTCATGTGGGCTGAATAAAAGATGGCGCATGGATAAAAATGGTGATTGCAAAATGTAAAATCAAATGTTTGTGATCATTTCCACTATGAAGAGAAAATGCAGCGTCCTCCTGCACAAAGCACACGATATAGTCTCAGTATTCTGAGCAGCCATCAGGGTGCGTCAACTCCTCCCCCCGTGAATTACAGCAAAACAAGACTTGTTCCAGGTGTAACTCATAGATAAGTTATATTTGTGCACACCACCCTTATTTTTTTATTAAACTTGTTTTTTTAAACTAGATAAAAGCCATATCAAAAACCGCAGCTGCTTGTTGTATATCAGTGTTCAGTTCAACAATATTTAACATTTACGGAGATCAAACAGGTGTAACGTTAAAATTTTTATTTTGATTTCACGTCCAGACAGAAAAAAAAAACAAAAAAAACAAACCTGATCTTCAGGACGGCTTTGTGGACATGGATGCATTTCCCATCAACGCTGAACTTGAGGTCGGCGGTTTCTGGACTGTCAAACTCTTTCCTGAGAGCCTCGGAGACAGTCATGACGTCATCGTGGTCTGAAATAGCAAAATCTAGTTCAGCGCTGCTAATTTTATCGGAGACTTAAGTCCAGATCGTCATGCCTGCAGCGTTCGCAACCTTTTTTTTTTTTTTTAAACACAATGCACTTAATATGTATTGAAACGCCTGACAAAGAGGTGTAAAAAAGCCTTAAAATAAATGCATCTTTGATTGCAGCAGCAAATTCTCACTAAGAAAATGCATTAAAAAAAAATCCCATGGTCAGAAATAATTGCCTTTAACAAAGTTTCTGTTAAAAACATTTATTGCACCCCTTTCATTTCCAAAAAAAGGAAATTTACTTTAAATTGAATGACCTGGTTTAGACCAACACTGAGGCTTTCCATTGTGAAAAGCGCTTCAGACGTCCTCTTAGGTATGGATGATGATTTTAATGATGAGGGCCTCCCTTTCTAAATATTAGTCCACCTTATTAGAATGCATGTCAAGATGAACTGAGACTTTAAATGAAAATCTAACGAACCTTACCAATAAACTCTAACCTGCCGGGCGAGTTGAATAGAAAAGAACATAAGAGAGGAACGGGGACTATGGACGATCATGAAGGACTGTGCTAAGATGCGCCAACCTTGTCAATTGTTATAGGAAAAAGTTAAATGTTGTCCTGTTGACCAAAGCGGGTTGGAAAAAAAGCATTCCCAGCAGCAGTGCTCTAAGTGAATTTTCCCTCGTGGAATAAATACACTTCAGTTACTTTTTGCGCTTTTTGTGCAGATTTTCAGCGTGAGAACGTATTACTGCTGTCAAAGATTCATTTCTGTCGCATTTTCTTACAAACCAGGGGTGGCAAAGAGTGCGGACGGCGCTGTGCATGAGCTGTCCTCACGGTTTTCTTTTTCCTCACCCATAGACACGAGGCGCCACATCACAGAGGGCGTAGCGAAGCAGGCGAACACGTCGTCTGTGCTGCTGAAGTGCGTGAGGTGGGGCAGGGAGATCAACTGGCCTCGACACTGACCCCACATGTACACCTGAAAAACAGGTATTTTAATTTGCATTTTGATAACGGACTATTTAGAGTGTGAAGCGCTACTGATCCACTTGACAAAAAAAAAAAAAAAAAAAAGATAGTTGCAGGGTCCCCGTCCAGCACTAAAATAGTGGTATCGGTATCAGTGAGTACCAACAAATAGGGCACCGATACCATTTTGATGTTTATATGTCACTTGAACGCAGCATTCTCTCTCCCGACTAGTATTATACATGTTATATAAGTTCATGAAAGTTGCACTACTTTGGCATTTGAGAGCCAAAACTCAGGGATTAATAGAGATTATTCAATTATTAATGTAATTTTACTGTTGCACTACTATTATACATGTTATAATTTCACCAATGTTGCACTATTTTGGCCTTTGAGAGCCAAAAGTTTATTCAACTATTGTCACCCATTCCAGGTAGGCAATAAAAAGTTCTACTACCCTAAGTAGTATGCAGTTCTTCATATATACACACACACATCAATTTAAAACAGATGGTATCGGTATCGGCCAATACCGCACAGCCAGGTATCGGTATCAGGGCCAAAAAATGGCATCGGCGCAACATTAGTTTTGAGTTATCCATTGTTATTTAGATTATCCAATTTTTAGAGCTGGTTTGAACCTGAACAGAATTTAAGTTCATCACAGCAGGCATTTCCACTTGAACTAAGTTTGATCTAATAAGCTTTAGCTGGTTAGCTTAAAGCTCGACTCTGATGGGCTCCAAATTTGACTGACTGGCTTAATCTAGCTAGTCGTTAGCTTGAAAGGGAAAGGTTCTTGGCTTGACTCAGAGTAGCTCTACATATGACTGTTAATTTGACTGATTAGCGGTTAGATTTAGTCTGGTTAGCTGCTAAACAGACTGAGATAATTACTAAACTTAAAGGAGTCATCACCTGGAAATTTTTCATGTTAAGACTTGTGTGTCGGTGTTGGGCCTCAGTTAAATCCTTCCAGAAAATCACGAGTGTGAAAGTGACTTTTTATTATTATTTAAGTGCTAATACCGCGCTGCTAACCAGTAAGGCCTCCATGGGAAGACATGAACGCGCGTACCTTAGCGAGAAAGAAAAAGGGTCGGAATGAGCTCTGTTAAACCATTTTCTCCTAAAAAATGACTAAACATGAATTTAAAGAAAAGGATTGTATATGTAAAACACCAGGTTATGGCTCCTTTAACTAATTAGCTGTTTCTGGTTAGCTGTTAGTTTACTGATTAGTTGTTAGACTGATTCTGGTCAACAGCTTTTTATATATATATATGAATGAATGAACGAATGAATGAATGAATGAATGATCTGGTTAGCTATTAGCTTCACTTTCCATATGCTGATCACCTTTATAATAAGATCAGGTGATCTTACATAATATTGAACCTTTATTACCTACA
Organism: Fundulus heteroclitus; assembly: GCF_011125445.2. Lineage (NCBI taxonomy): Eukaryota > Metazoa > Chordata > Actinopteri > Cyprinodontiformes > Fundulidae > Fundulus > Fundulus heteroclitus. Next base: position 12,989,619 of record NC_046384.1, on the reverse strand, counting down.
GGACATAAAACAATTTTCATTTACTTTGTGGGAAGCTTGTTGTTACTGTTCTTTCTATACAGTACTTTGCAAAAGTATTTAGTCATTGATTTCTTTAAACGTTGTTTAAGTATAGCAGTGATATAAAACTCTTGCACAGAACCTTTCTACCTTAGAACTTCAGTTTCAGAATTATATTTATGCTGTTTCTACAAATATCCAAACATTTCTGAGGTAGACCGATTATTTTCTACCATAATCAATAACCAAAACAGACCGCTTCAACATCCCGGGTGAAGCTACCTGAACGATTCTTATCGGTGTCCATATGTAAATATTGTAAACAAATCTGATTTCGTACCTTGCCGCTTTGAGTCTTGGCTGCTGAAGTATGAGTTGAGTGGCATGCTGCGATCTCCACAACCCTAAAGGATTACAGATGTGTTAATGCACAGCACAGAGACACGCGATGACTATCTGGCCTGAAGCCATTGTTCATGAAAGGGAAAAATTATAATTTCGGCAAGTGACGATTACTGCTGGCTTCCTGGGGAAGGTAAGGGTTGAGACAAAGACAGGAAGCAGGAAGGTTCAATCTTAACAGGAAGAAAAACCTTGAGTGTGAAATGCTTTCCGCTCCACTTTACCTCTCTTTGTCGGCCATGATTTGGACAGGACTGAGCTGGTTGTTTTTATTGCCTGTTCCTAGTTGACCGTAAGTATTTGCTCCCCAGGCATACAGTAGTCCTTCGTCTGTTAGGGCCAAGCAGTGTCCGTATCCTGATACAACCTAGAAAGGAGGTAAAACCCTGTTGGTGCTGAAGATGACAGTTCATCCAACCCAATTAAATCACTGAAACAACCATTCTTTTAGACTTTATTCACAAAGACGTCCTTTTAAATCTTAACATCTCAATTTAGTAACAGATTAGGTTGCAAATCGCTTTACCTGTTGAATGCAAAGCCCCGGGAGCGTAGTAAGGCGGCAAGGAGACAGCTGATTGCCATTGTTGCCAACTCCCAGCTGGCCGTTCCCATTGTAGCCCCAAACGTAAACCTAATACAAAACAACTTTGTATGAAGTTTAGGTTCTTTGATCAGAAACAGTAAAATTAAAAAACGGCATTGTCACCTCTCCGTTGTCGACCAGAGCCATGGAGGACGTTTGTCCACAGGTGATGCCCACGGCAGTCTTCCCCTGCAGGCAGCCACAGACTTTCCTTGGGTAGGGCTGGTTGGCTGTGGAGCCTGAACCCACCTGGCCACAGTTATTATAACCCCATGCAAACACCTGCAGGGAGGGTGGGGATACTGCCATGTTTAATATAATGTAAAATACAAATACAAAAAATTACTACATTAGTTATTCAAGTAAATTTAAAATAAGCACTACTAAATTTGTCCCATGAGTATTTGTAAAGTCAGTTAGTTTAGATTGCTTTACAGTCATGATGATCACTTATGTTAACTTGTTATTCCACAAACGTGATTCAATTAATGTTTATCTATCTATCTATCTATCTATCTATCTATCTATCTATCTATCTATCTATCTATCTATCTATCTATCTATCTATCTATCTATCTATCTATCTATCTATATATGTATAACAAATGTCTGGATGCAGTGTGAGCAGTGCACAAAAACCAAAGTCAAATTTCTTGATTGTACACACCGTCATGGTTAAATAACCTGCTTTGAAACACTAGAGCTCTGGTAACGTTCCTAATGCATGTAAACGATAAGGTTATTAATAATCCAAACTTATCACCTGTTTTCCTACTGGAAGTCCTACCTACGTTGCTATCAGGAAGCTACGGCTGTCTCCACTTCCCTCTTGCATAATGGATGTGATAAATTGTGTCGATCTTAATAATTTAACACATTTAAATATACTAATTAAACATACTAATTAAAAGCATGTATGTATATATATATATATATATATATATATATATATATATATATATATATATATATATATATATATATATATATATATATATATATATATATATATATATATATGACCAATTATAAACTAGAAGACAATAAGAAAAAAAAAATCCACGTACATCTCCATCGTGCGTGAGAGCCATTGAGTGATGCGAGCCACATGCCACCTCTGTCACTTTCTTGTTCTGCAGGTTAGCCGCGATGGCGGTGGGTGAAAGTCCCGGGTTGGTGGTGCCGTTCCCCAGCTGGCTGTAGCCATTATGCCCCCAAGCATACAGCTGTCCGTCTGGGATAAGGCAACAGATAGTTTAAACAATGGGGATACACTCTACCTGTCTGCTTTTAGAAGATCTCAGTATATTAAACTGTCATTTAAAAGTGTATTTACTGCGAAAAATAAGTTGAATGCAGATACTGAATAGGTTCATTACACTCTGAAAGTAGCTATTTTATTCATGGTAAATTAAATGATGAAGCTAACAAAAACCCTAAATTCAGTTTCTCAGAAAATGTCAATATTACTCTATTTTAATGTTTAGTCCAGTGTAATCTGTCTTGTGTTTATTATTATATTGTTGGATTTTTGCACTTGCACAACAACAGCTAAAAGGCACAGGACACAAAAACTCCTTGTTTACAAGCTAAATGATTATTTCAGCGGGTGGCTGGAATAACTTGCCTTCTGTAGCTAACAGGACGTGGGGTCCGCTGCCGTAGCTGAGGCTGACAATCTTCTTTCCTCGCAGGAAGTCCAGTTTCTTTGGCACGATAGTGCTCACACTGTCACCTGTACCAAGGCAGCCACTGCAATTTAGACCAAATGCATATACCTGCAGGAAGAAAAACAATAACACAGCAATATTATGCAAAGGGAGACATATTAAAATTAATCTGTGCATCTTGAGTCACATAACAACTGTATATCTGCAACCCTGCGAATTCAAATTGGTCCAAAAGATGAGCTCCCTCCACCTAACCTTTAATTTTAATACATTTATTTAGTAGATAAAAAAAGGTAAATTGAGAATTCATGAATCTTTCCACTTCTGTTGGTGTGTGGGTTTAAAACCTTTAAGTTAGTAAACCATGACTTCCTGTATCACTAGTAGTATATAAAGCTGGTGTGACAAAAGGCCCAATTTTCCTAAAAGACAGCAAACATTTGTAATCACGGTACTTAAATAGACGATTGATTTATTTCTCTCCAGAAAAATGCAAAAAAACCCAACATTTTTTTTAACCAAGGGTGGCAATAAGTGTGGAGTGTCAAGTGAATTAATATTAATATTGTTTGCACTTTTCCTACATTGTTGCAGCTACAAACTTTGATGTATTTAATTGGATCTTAATGAGACACACCAAAGCCAAGTAGTGTCTAATGGTGAAGTAGAACTCAAAAGGATGTATAGTTTTCAAAGTTGTTTACTAAACTAAAAATTATACTTTTTGACTGCGATTGTATTCAGGCTCCCCTGAGCTGAAGATACTTAGAGGAAACACTTTTTTGCTGAATTTACAGCACACAGTTTTATGAGGGTACACCTCCACCAGCGCTACACATATCCCCATTTATTCTTCTCCTGACGGGCTCTGTCAGGTTGGATGAATAAAATATGTGAACAGTATTTTAAATTTTTTAAACAGCTTGGTTATTGATTATACAACCTTACTGACCGGACCATTTCACGTTGTCCCATTATAACTTTGCCAATATTTTTAGTGTTATTTTCCTGCTGTGAGGTGACCACCACCCACCATCTTTTGCTGTCAGGATTCTCCCTGATTCGTATACCCAGAGCAGGATGCTGCCTTTATTATGTTTCATCGTAGAGATGGTCTGTTCAGGGGAAAGTGCAGTGTTCATTTTCCACCAGACTCAGGATGTTGCATTCGAGCATAAAGTCTGGATTTTGTCTCATTTAAACAGAACACATATTTGCTTTGTCTGCAAACTCGCAGAACAAAACAAAACACAGGACTTCTTTTTGTGTTGTTTCTAACAATAGCTTTTCTTTTTGCCAGGCGTCCGTGAAATTAATAGTTTTCACGTTGTTCGATTCTTCCACCTGAGCTGTTGACTTCTACAGCTCCTCCAGAGAGCTTCTCAGCTGCTTCTCTGAATAACTATCTAATTTCCCCCCCCCAGTCAGTCCATTTAGGTGGATGACCAGGTTTTGGTCGATTTTACTGTTGATTTAAACTTTTTTCCACTCAAGGACCATGGACTCAACAATGTTACGAGAGATATTCAAAGCGATGTTTATGTTCCCCCTGACCTGTCAGCTGTGTTCACTAACGTCAGAACAACTTCAGAGGCCTTTTGCAAAGGCAAAAATACCAACAAAATACACCAAAAAAAATTCAAATGTGAAAAAAGTTCAAGAAATATGAACACTTTTGCACCGTGTACCCTCTTGTGCTCACCTCATTCGCATGAGTAACGTAGATAGCTTCGTTGGCCGATGTTCCAAAGACACAGGCCTGCCGGACCGTGGCTCGCTCCTCGCTGCTCAGCAGTGAGAACAAGGGCCATTTAGTGACATCAACCATAGCCGCGGCTTGTTCTGGCTCTCCGCAATGATGATGATGATGATGATGACGATGATGAGGAGGAGGAGCAGGACAAGTCAGTAATGGTGCAGCAGAGGGAAATGGTGGAAGTGGGTGTTTATTAGGGGATGGGAGGAAGTTGGGAGGTAGAGGAGCATTCCTGCAGACATTACAGATACAAGACATGGTTAGAACAACTCGTATTTCCAATTTGTTTGTGTGTGACCAGAAACCACAGCATAATTTATGAATCAAAACAAAGAAAACGCTTTGAAGAAGCAAAGCTTGTGCCTTAGAAGGAAAAAGCAGCAAGAGAAGATGCTCGTTTTAGGTTTAGACTGTAATTCTATGGCACCGAGGCAGTCAAAGCAGCACAAACGATCTTAATGCTTAATCCTTTGTGTGCTAAGATTAATTTAGGTCTTCTTCCTTCATTAACGCTGCGACATTCATTAATGCATACCATGTCATGCATACGATGCAAAGTGCAGCCTTAAAAGGGGCCAGTGAGTTACCAGAAACATCATGTAATAATAGACAAACAGGGAACTCTTAATTGCTCAATTTTTGAATGGAGTTTGGCTGTGAGGCAAAAACTGATCAGCTTGACACAATCGCGTCATTAACTCCTTTTAACCTAAAAACTAAAACTCTGTTATATGTTATTTTAGTTACGCGTGAGGCACCTCGTCAAGGTGAAAGTAAATTACGCATGACTAGCTTCGTTAGTTAAGCATTTTCATCGATCTCTTCCTACCTTTAACAACGACAAGGCTTTAAGCAGCTCATAGTAGATCAACTCCGTTTCAGCAACGCGTATTTAAACATAAAACCCATTCTACACAGACTACAAGAGCACTAAAAAGTTCAGCGAATAAAATCGTTTACCCGTCGTTGTAAATAAATACAGCTGCTTTCGTCTTCTTCGTCTGACTGCAGATTAGACTCAGTAGCGATGACAACGCAATGCTGCCCCCTCTGGTCAACAGGTTCTTCTTCTTCTTCTTCTTCTTCTTGATTTTATTGGCGGTTGGCAAACAACTTTCCGGTGTGCATTACCGCCACCAACTGGTGAGGAGTGTGGGTTAAAATGGCCATACTCCCAAAGATACTTATATTTATGTATCTATATCTATAATATTAAATTTACAAATACTAAATCCTCCTAATTATTCCTGTTATTATTAAATATTTAAATAAGTATTGATAACATTTATTTTTTGACTTTTTCTGCAGAATATCTATTATATCAAATTTAATTTTCTCCTTATTAAGATCTCTAACCAAAATCCTTCTTTCCTCTTCATATTTCTTACAATACATCACTACATGTTCTACTGTTTCATCTTGTTCACAATATTCACATTTGCCCGACATATGTTTCCCTATTTTGAATAGTGTTTTATTTAATCCTGTGTGTCCAAATCTAAGTCTTGAAATAACTGTTTCCTCTCTTCTGATTCCTTCTGCTATCCTCATTTCTCCGACTTTCCGTTGAATCCTATACAGCCATCTTCCTCTCCTTTCTTCTTCCCATTGTTTTTGCCACCTTTCCTTCATTCTTTGTTTAATGATACTTTTAATTTCTGTCTTATTTAAATTAATCATCATATCAATAGTTCTATTTTTTGATGCTTCCTTAGCAATCTTATCTGCGATTTCATTTCCATTAATCCCTATATGTGCTGGTACCCAAATAAATATAACACTAATACCCATCATTTGAATTTGATATTGAATTTGCTGTATTTCAATTAATATATCTAATCTACTATCTGAAAAATTATTTTGTATACTAAGTAAAGCTGAACTTGAATCTGAACATATTATTGATCTTAGTGGTCTTACTTCCTCTATCCATTGTAATGCTAATAATATTGCTAATAATTCTCCTGTATATACTGATAATTCATTATTTATTCTCCTCTTTACTTTGATATTGAAATCTGGAACATAAAATGCTATGCCTAACCTATCATTCACATTTTTAGATGCATCTGTATATATTTGAATATAACCATAATAACTATTAACATATTCCTGTATGAGTTTATGATTAATATTGCCTTCTTTTTTCTTTTCCAACCATGACAAATCTACTGTTGTTTCAGGTATGAGCCAGGGAGGGATTACTGATAACGGTACAGTTGGACTACAATTAATTTTATCTAACTCAAGTTCTTCTACTTTTTTTCCCACTATCCATCCAAAACTTCCTGTTTGTCTCCTCTCCCTTTCCCAACACGGCTGCAATATTTCTTTTGTAGGATGATTTTTGGTCAACAGGTTAATTACAGATACAAAAGAAAATACAAGTTGATGGCGACTGAATCACGAAATCTCAGTTTCACTTTTCAAACATTATTATCATTATTAAATGTTATTCAGATTTTTGTTTTGTAATTTTATGTTACATAAAACAGGTTTTTGTATATTTTTTTAAGCGTTTGAAATTAATGACTTGCTTCAAATATTCTTTTCCACAAGCTTCCCATAATAGTTTGCTGAAATTTTAGCAAATTTATCTTGATGGACCAGGTGGGACTTAGTCAGGTTTGCAGGGCACCTTGCTCACACACCTTTTCATCTCTGCTTACAAACGTTGCATTGGAAGAAGACCAGGACTTTTTGACAGGCACTCCAAAAATTTGACTTTGCTGTCTTTTAAACCAATTGGTAACCAGTTTGGCAACATGCTTAGGTTCATCTTCTGTGTGGACAACCTGTTTGTGCCTGAGGGTTCAATTGCTAACTGAGGTCTTGAGATGTTACCCAAAACATCCTAACATGCTGTTTTTTCCTCATGATGCCATCTATTGTGAAAGGTTTACTAGTCAGTCCTGCAGCAAAAAGTCCACACATACATTAGTGGTGTTAGACTTTCAGGCTTACCCCCTTTTTCCTAAAAAAATGCATTTATGGTCATAATGACCAAACCTTTTAATAGTAATTTCCACAGACTAGAGCACATGTTTCCAAAAATGAAGAGCTTTGTCTCTGAGTGGATTTGGAGACTGTAATCCGGCAGATTGCAGTATCGTGTTTTTGCTCTGGGGTGGGTATATTTTTCCTCCCCTAAACAATACCATGCAATAAGTCATTTATGTACTTTAATCTTTTTAAGCTGCCATATGGTGCATTAAAATAAAGTTGAATACTGAAGAAATTTTTATGTGATTGTCACAAAGTGATTTTTAACTATTTTCGTTTAGATTATTTTAAGTATGAAGGCTGAAAACCTACTATTATCACAACCACAACTTGTACTTACCTTATATGGCCAGCTGGTGGCGTACAGATGCATAGATTTTGGGTTTCTGCTTCTTGAAGGCCTGTGAGGGACTTGCAACCTCTCCAGAGTGTACCTTGCCTCCTCCTAGCATAGATAAGTGGGAATACACAATGAATTGATGTTTGTCAAAGAGAATGCAAAGGTGCAGGACTGGTCGTTGCAGGTTTCATCTGAGAACCAGGATGCACTCTAGAGTCCTATATCTTTTTATGACATCCGGCTAAGTATTAGAGTTAATTATTAGTAGATCTGGCTAAAGATCGTTGGCCTTGATGGAAAAGTGGAAACTAGGATGTAGAGCCAATTCCAGAAGGTTTGCTCAAGTTTGCCAAAAGACTTAAATTAGAAAATGTGAAACCCTAAAACAACAAGTTGGGCTAAAGGTTTTACTTTTCCACCAACAGCAGCCTAGTTGTGTAGCACCAAGCTGTGGCCTGCAGTCATCTGATGTGGAAGAAGGCTGAGTTTTAACTTTCTCTCCGAGCCAGCAGCGCAATACATCAACAGCTCTGTGCAAACCCACTTCTCCTACAGAGCCTCTCACTCCACTCTGTCACTTTGGGGATAATAAATCACCTTTTCTTTATGGATCAAACATTTTGCAAATTTGTGACTCCGCTCCTGCGACACTAAGCACCGTCACATTAGTTTTCTCAATGCTTTTAACCCTTTGCAACCTGTAGCATTCGCTATGTAAACTGCCTTGTTTAACATGGGCTCTGTTTGGTGTTCTACTCCTATAAACTGCAATAACTCAAATACTTTACTGCCGAATGATTATGTTATGCATAACAAGTTCTGTTTATCAGTACGATTATTAACTGTTTTGCAATGGTGCATGTAACAGAGCTTAAAATAAACTTTATTACAGGTTTTTGTTGTTGTTTGTTTTTACATTCGAGCAGAGTTTTTAAACATGAGGATTTCCTGCCCAGACCCGGCCACAGCTATACTTGGCAGTAGTTCACAGGACTCAGAATAAATATTGGTTGGTATGATCATTGCGAACAAATAAAACTCCCTGAATTTGCTCCAGTTAATTTGTTTTTTAAAGTGACTTGGGTGTGGAATTTTTAAATTTGATTTAATTATCTTTGCTTAGAAGCTCTCCCATTTTTAAGGACCAGTTGTCGCATTTAGTGCAGTGAAACCCATAAACCATTACACTGATCCAGTGTTTTTTTTAAAACCAGCTTTTTAGTTAAGTTACCGGGTGATGGAGTGTGGTTGTCAGCTGGGGGGAGCGGAGCCACCATTGAGCAGTCAGACTGCAGCGTAGGAAGAAACTGTTCTGGTCGAGTGAGGTCGTGGTCTTGATTAACCAGAGCACGTCTCTGGGTCCAGGAGAGATGGGAGGTTCCAGCCAATCAGCAGCTTGGCCTTGTCCCTGGTTGTGGCTGCAGTGAACCACATTGATAGATGACGTAGGAATGGACTCGATGACGGCAGTGTAAAGGTTCACCATCATATTTACCGGCAGGTGAAACTTCTTCAGCTGCCATAGGAAGTAAATCAGCCGATCAAGCGGTCCTCGGATGCTAAGTTTAACTCACTTTAAATCAGCACCATGTAAGTTTTGACCCAAGTATTTGCTTTATTTGAGATATTAAGTTAATAGTTTTTCAGGTCTATATGCAGCACTTGGCGCTTATCAATGCTCCATGTGGGCCGGCCTTCTCAAAAACGTGCTTATAGCTCGAGAGGGTCGCCTCCGACACTAAATCACATGACCCGTTCTAGGTTATGGCTGTGTGCTGCCGTAACAACAAAACAAAACAGATACGACACTGTCTGACACTCTTAAAGGAATCAGATTGAATAGTCAATCTGAGTTTAAGCAAAGAGGACTTAAGTTCACTCCTCCAATTCCTGTTGAGGTCCACGACCACAGCAGGCAGAATAATTCACTTCTTTAAGCAAGGTTGATCTGTAATGTCCGTTATTCACTACTAACTCGCTGTATCTCAGACTCCCGACAAGCATACAGGATAACGGTCAAGCTTCTTATCTCTCTGCCGAATAAACCTTACCGCCCTTAAGATTTTCCTGGGCCACTTTGAAGGATGGGAGGCGGGTACAGTTGTTTGACTTGGGTCGTTGGCTGAATGAGACTCAGAGTCCCAGGTGGGACCAAGTATTAGTGTAAAATGAGATAGAATAAAAGGGTTACTTGCTGGGTTTAGCTTCAGGAATTTCCCTGTAGAGCAACAAGGAAACAGTCTCTTTGGAGTTGTGTGACAACGGAGGACTTTCAAACGCTCAAATCACAACTATGTGTCCACTTTTGTTGATGTGTGGATTTAAAATCTCTTAGTAATCCATGTCTTCCTATATCACTAGTAGTATATAAAGCTGTCCCTCGTCCCTTGGGTTGGCCAGCTTCAAAAGTCTCTTATTTCCGTAAGTTCATGTCTGAGATGCTCCAACAAGGAGGAGACACTGTGAAGTTGCATGCTAGTAATACCAGGTTTGAATTCAGGATGATGTGTCGGTATAACTGGGATTAACCAGCCTGCTCTAAACTAAGTAGACGTGTTTCACGCAATAATGAGTAATTAAAAGGTGGAGACGGTTGTGAAAAGGATTCGACTGTCTAGCTTTCTCAAGCAGAAAAGGACAGTCTGTGGGCCTGAGTGACAGGAAACCGTGTACTTTAGCTGGAAGCCTATCGAACCTCATCAGCCGTGGATGTGGATGACCTGAGGAGTAAATAAGAGGTTTACAATGTGCACATCCAATGGTCGTATAAGATACAGTGTAGAAATGATAGATGGGTAGCTGTTACTTTAATTATTGGTTATGGATTTTGTTATCATAGAAGAAATATAGTCTCGTCACAATCAGACTTTATTCAGACACTGAATTTTTATCGTTAGAAATTATGCAGGTTTTTCTTGTGCGTTAAATTTGCGGGCAAAAAAATTTGGACCTACAGAAATTCACCTTCTGGTGATTCAAGCCAAAGCTAGCAGCTCTAGATGGAGTCTAGTCTATCAAATTACGCTCATTTGATCTTGTGACACACCAGTGTGCTGGTTTAACAGCTAGCCACTAACCAGCTAATTGTGTTGATATGTCATCGGCAGTCTAAAGGGATTAACAGCATTAAGGACAGAGCTGAAGTCCACAAACAGCATCTTGATGTAGGTAATTAGTAACAGTAATCAGTCTCACCTGATTTGTATTCATTAATTACCACCCGGTATATAAGAAGCTAGTTTTCTCTCACTCTTTGTCAGTATCTCAGTCTACATTTATCTTCCTCCCTGTTTGTTTCCTGTTGCTCTCCTGTGACCCCTGTGTTTTTTTTCCCCCTCCTTTATGTTGGACTCTGTTTGTAAGATGTCTTAATTAAACCAAACTCGCCATCCAGTGCACACATGGCCTCCTCTCTGCATTTGGATCCATGTGCACTGCAGAGCATGACAAAGTCACGTCATTGTCCTGATGGCCAAGTGTTTGATTGTGGCACTTGGAGGGATTTCTGATGCCCTAAGGAATTGCCTGTGAAATAAAGAGGTAGTGGAAGCTGAGCCTCGCAGCATTTGTTTAGCATCATGCAGACAGGTGGAAGAAAACGGGACAGTCATGATAAAGTAAGCCAGATTCAGCATTGGCAAGATATCAATAGCATTAATGATGTGATTGGCATGTTATCCCAGAGGAAGAACCATATAGCTTTCATCTTTTAGGAGAGCGCAGTTTTGCCACTAGCATTGGTCACTGTCAGCTTCCTTCCTGCTTATGTCTAATGCATTGTTACAAATAAAGTTGCACTATTGAGCCAGATTGCACACAGGAATCCAAACTCTGGTCTGGTTTTCTTTAATACCTCTTTGCAATATAAAAGCTGGCTGTGCATCACTAAAGGAATGTGTGGATGCTTGGTTCTGACAGGCATCTAAGGTCATTGTCTCTGTTTAAACCATTTGAAGGTTTTTTTTTTCTGTTTGGGTTTGGAGGAAAATTGTACTCTTTAATTTCTTACTCACACATCTTTTAAAATGTTTTTTTTAAATAAAGGCTTTCTTAAATACAGGCTTTTTTTAAATAAAGGCTTTCTCTATAAAGTATTCAACGCCCCACTGTTTTTAGGGGGATAAAAACACTACAGGAGATGAAAGCTTAATTTCCTATTGAAAACAAACTTCTTGGTTGATTAAAAATGATTTTAAATATCGTAGGGCTTAACTAAAGGTATGTACTTTGACTACGCCAATCTATTAAAAGGCATTTATGCATATATGCTTTGATTTATACCCTTACATTGTATCTCTGGCTGTATGTATGTTGTTGTCCTGCTGAAAGGCCAACCTGGTTAAACAAAGGAAATGAGCTAGAGAAACGATGCCGTTTTTAAATGATCCGTCTCTGCAAAAACATGTGCGGTTTACATCTGGCGTGCAAACCACTTCACGACCCATCGGTTTGTTGACTGGGTTTTCTGTGTGTTTGTCAGCGTCCGGTGAGGTTAACAGTCTGTGGATGCTTGCTGGAGCAGCGTGTGTGGATTCAGCACTGTGGACAATGCCAACTCTGGCTCTGAATTAACAATCACTGCAGCACTCTGAGCTCTGATGAATACAGCCCAGCCCACTGTTTCTTCCCATAATTAAAAACCTCCTGCTTGTTCAAGCAAACCGAAATACAAACATTGATTAGACGAGGCACTCTAATCTTATGGAGCCCGAGGATCCTTGTGCTGCAAACGAGTCGTGCAACAGGTGCGCGCCTTGCCTTTGCCAACTGCATCAGCATTTTAGATGTTGCTTTGGAGCTTCTGCAGCCCAAAAGGCGGAGTAGCTCATCCCCCCCTAGATGAGTAATGCCGCTGCGCTCTATGCTGCCTCTCTCTCCCCCAGAACAGTACCAACGGTGTGGGGAACCACGTGTCTTCACTAACTGGAAACTTCCTCCACCCCAGTTGGGCTGCAGCAAGCTGCCACTAGAAAACCGGAGGTAGATGCTTCCTTCAAAGTAAAAGTCATGACTGAGAGCCGGATGCTTCCCTAAACAAGAAGCGGTGGCAGAATAGTTTAATTAATACACGTATTCTTCTGCAGTATTATGCATTCTGCTTTTTTTTTATTATTATTATGCTGCAGGATAAATTCACCTTGAATTCCAGTTAAATATTTAAATAATATCAAGATAGTCGAATAGTAGTCATACTGCTGGAAGCTTTTTTACATTGTTCCTTGTATTTCATGAGGATTTTATGTGATAGACGAGCAAGGAATGCATAGTTGTCAAGTGGAAGGGAAAGAGCATGGTTTTCAACATTAAAAAAAACAGAATCTGTAAAAAAAAAAAAAAATCCATACCCCTGAGTCAATACCCTGTAGAACCACATTTTGCTGCCAGTATGGCTTCAGTTTTTCAGTGTATCTCTCCACCAGCAGCTAAGGAGGAGAGTTTCCCCCATTTTTATCTGTGGAACATCTCAGATTGGATGGAGAGTATCTGTCAGCGTCAGTTTTCAAGTCTCACAGATTCTCAGTTGGTTTTTGGCCATTCCAACACCTGCTTTGATTAAAACCATCCTATTAGCAGAACTCAAAGATTAACATCTGTCCCATCCTTAAGTCTGTAGCTCCGTCTGTCCTGCCACCACCGCCACAATGTTTCCCCAAGAAGATGGCGTGTTCAGGTTGACGAGTTTCCCCTACAAGGCTTGGGCTAAGTTGAGCTCTTTGGGATTTTCTATCAACAATGTAGGTTTTTCCACAAGGACCAGATTTATTCAGGACAGCGAAATGAAATCCTACCAACAGATTGCACGCCTGAACTGTGGATCTTTGCTGCTCTGTCAGCGCTAGATAGGTCTAAACAAAGACTTTTCTGACTATTTCCTAAAATAGCTTTAAAATGATGTAACAAAATGTCGCATTTAAATTGTGTGCTTACAGGTAAAGAAAGGGGGAGGAGGGAGGTTGTCGATTGTGCCACGTTTTATTTTGATGCTGCAAAGCGGAACAGATGTTTGCTTTAACCGCTTCCACTTAGTTTGCTGGCTGGGTACCGATAGTCAGTGCACCTTGTCGCGTCTCTCACCGGCCGTGGGTCCCCCCAGCGCCGCTGAAGAGGACTCTGATGCGCCGCGACTGGACTGAGGCAGAGTGGCCGGACCCGACGCGTCTTCCCCGCCAGGTCTCTGGAGCACTGAAGGCTCCACAGCCGGATTCCAGCAGCTTCCCTTTATTTGCCAAGGTGAGGAAGAGCAGGAGGAGGCGGAGAGGAGAGAGACAGACAGCAGCACTACCTTGGCGCATTGGAGTTTATGGATTATTGAGAAACGCGGATCAAATATTCATAAGGATTTTTTAAAAAAATAAAAAACAACAGAAAAACGCAGAGTGAGATAGTGAGGGAGATTCCCCGGAGTGATTCACCTGCAGCTCAAGAAAACACCGACCCCGGAGCGCAGGAGCACCGCTGATTTTTCCTCCAGCGTGTGCGCTCAGCGTGTTGGAGTGCGCGTTTGGAAAGGAGCCCCCCTTGCTGCGGTACTTTCCCTCCGCACGGACGGAGCGATGCCACCGAGTTGCTGACGGACACCCGGCAGGCTCTCCGCACCCCTCCTCCTCCTCCCCTCCTCGTGCACGGACGGACGCGTCGACCCCCTGCGATCCCCACTAATATGCAATGGTTTTTTGTGCAGAAGCAGACAGCCGCCGCGTACAGCCGACTCCACGCTAGCGCCGCCGCATGCCTGACCGTCGCTGCCGCTCCTCTCCCCGCGCCGCGCGGCAGACGACGCCATCTGAACAGGAGCGCTCGGGGGCTTTTCGCGCCGCGGCGGCCGGGCGGCGGCAGCAGCAGCAGCAGCAGCAGCAGCAGCAGCGACCCCTCCTCCGCAGCTGAGGACCACCGGCCGCTGGGGCAGCGGGAGACGGGGACCGGGGAGACAACCGCCGCAGCGGTCGCAGTTTTCCAGCCGCACGGGGGCGACGTCGACGCGGAATTCGTGCGGCTGGTGGTCGCCGAGCTTGCGGGGAAAGCCGGCGAGGAGCCGGGCTTCCTGCTCTTACTTTTGTCTATGGTGCAGATCGGGGGGACTGAGCCCGACAGCTGGCCGGTTCTGCTGGCATGCAAACAGGGGGGTGCATCAGCCCCCATGCGGTGGGTGAATTTTAGGCTGCCGCATCCGGAGCGCCTCTCCTTCTCTTCCTCCTCTAGCCCCTCTTCGTCTTCCTCCTCCTCCTCCTCCTCCTCCCCCGTCTCGGCCAAATCCATGCGGTTTATTTGGAACAACATTTTCAGCAAAGGATCGCATATGCTGCAGTGTCTTTGTGGCAAGAGCCTCAAGAAAACCAAGAACCCAACTGGTGAGTTTGTTTGCGCCTGTTCTGCCAGGGCGGGTTTGCGTGTGACAAAAAAAAGTGACAGTAAAAGTCTTTATTATGGGTTTGGTGGGTTACCTGGTTCGCTCGTCCTTCTCTGCAATGGCATGAGCAGCGAGTGAGAGGTTAAGAAGAAGAGGGGAGTGGGAGTGATGGTGAATGGATGATGGAAACTTATTATCAACAGTAGTGGTAGTGCATGCAAATAAAGACGATATGCAACATGCAGACACCTTCAGGATCTTGCAATCTGCAGGAATAGGCAAACCACATACTTTATGGAGCAGAGGTAAATGGAGAGAAACTGTTTTCCCCCATTTTCAGTCATAGGTGTCGCAAACAATAACATATTCCAACTTTTTAATAATTTACATGACATTTTTAATAACATCAAGCATTGTGTCTGGAACATCAATCTCCTGAAACGTAAAAATCACACTCTTGAGATCAATAGGCAGTTTAAGCAAATGTCTACTACTTTGTTTATTCTGTGCTCCGTTAGAGAGAGCGCAGAATACACTGACGATGGGATTTGCTCACGGTATTAGTATATTGATGTGTTAGAAAAATGGCTTGGTGCGCCCTGCACCGACTATTTAGAGTACAACGGGAGTCTATGTGAAGGAGATATGTTTATGGACAAAAAGAGAAGAGTTTTTAAAGAATGACATAATGTGAAAAGTTTTGTAGAAGTTCAGAAAACTCTAACCTACTACACAATAAGCAAACACTCCCCATGAAGGGGAAGATAGTGGTCCAAAAGTTGCAGGATGAGTGAAGCCACACACCAGTGAACCGAAAACGATAATGTAACATGTGTTTTAGAGTGGAGATGATAAGGTCAGCCATTAATGGCGTGTCTTCTCTTTGTCCCTTTAATGGCTAAAGAGCCTCTAAGATGAATGATTTTAAAACACTGTCCTTTTAGAGTTTGGAGCTGATGCATAAAAAAGATGGCGGTCAGGCAGATTCAGCACCATGGACAGCAGCCAACAAAGTCTCTGTAATGGTACTTGATTTCTTTTGTTTCCCAGGCTCTAATGTTGGTTTCCACTGGACCTAACTTGACTTTTTTTATACAGTGGCTTATTCAATTACTCAAGCTCCTTAAACTTGTCCACATTTTGTCAGGGTAAAGCCAGACATTTTTAGGTATTTTATTGGGATTTTACATGATAGACCAACACAAAGTACTGCATAATTGTGAAGTGGGAGGAGAATCATGCATGGTTTTCAAATTATTTTAATAATAAAAAACTCCAAAAGTGTGCTGTGGATTTTCCACTCTTTACTCTGACAGCTTTAAATCCTTCCAAAAACAAAACGACTTTGTGCACTAACATGACTATTAGTGCACAATGCAAATTTGGTCTTTAAGGAAGCGCGGTGAGAAGAAAGGCATTCTGAAAAAGCCAGAAGAAGCCATCATTGCCAATGAGATCCAAATTGAGGTTGGACAAGATTTAAAATACTATATGATGCAGAAAAATAACAATGTCCCCGCCGTCCACATGGTGAGACGTGGTTGGAGCAGTGAATGGACATTGAAGCTGGTTGTAGTGGATGAGAAGCTGGGTGGAGCTAAACACAGGTCATTCCTGGAAGAAAGCCTGTTAGATGCTGCAAAAGGCTTGAGTCCAGGGTAGATGTTCCCCCTCCAGAAGAACAACAAACCAAACATGCAGAGCTATAGTGGAATGGTTTAGATCAAAGTGTCTATAAAGTTCAGACCTAAATCCAATTGAGAATCTGTGACAAAGCTTGAAAGTTGTTGTCCTCTTTCCAAACCCCTGCAGCCTGCAATAATAAAAAAAAAAAACACCACATGACTGGTTATGTTGCTTTCCCCCTCGGCTCTGCTTGAATTTCTTCTCATTACTTCCTCTCCGCTCATTTGATGAAGTGCCTTGAAGTCGGGCTTGCAGGATTCATGAGCAAAAACACAAGCAGAAATTTTATGTGTACTTCTTCTGTCCCAATGTTTTTCAAAAATGGCTGCAAACGCTGCAGTCCTACAGTAAAAACAGTTTTGATTGTGATGCATGAGCAAAGTTTAGGGGTTTCAGCACTTAAAAACATCTCAGCCAGATCAAGATCATTATTATCCTTTGCAAAAGTCAGGCTAACCACTCAATTTAGTCTTTTATTACATATTTTGTTTGACTGGCTAAAAAAGAAAGTTTGTAACCAAGTATCTTATTTATTTATTTTATCTGCACACCAGCCACAGCGCTGTCCATGTCGCTGGAATGAGAATCACTGGAAACTCAGAAACCTGGCTTCTTCCATGTATTGTTTTGCCATGTTCGGCAATTAGCTGATGAAAACGTTATCTCGCCCGCCCACGTACACAAGCTCGCGCTCAAAACTCATAAAAAAGTGTTGTGCCTCAGCAAAGCACAAGTTATCCCAGCAGCATCCTGCAGCTCGGCTCATGGTTTTACAGCAGCCTGCTCAGCTAAGCTGTTGCTTTCTGTTTTAATTAAAGGCAAACTATGAAAACCATCTGGCTGCTTGTTTGTGTGTATTTGGACATAATGCACGTGTCTTTTTTGGGAGTAAAACTCAGCACATTTCAATGCTTTTTTTGCACTAAAAAAGATGCAAAGTTTTATTTAACAGCTGCACAAAAGCAAGACAGTTCTTGATTAAAACATGGGTTCTGTTCTGCATTGTTGCGATAGGGCATTTCCATAAAATTGAAGGGATTTGGAGTCTAACAAAAGTCCTTCTGTTTCCGCCAGATGAACCCATCACATTCATTGTTGAAAGCCTAAAGGCACAACATTGTTCCCCAGACAGAGATGTTCACCTTTAATAGCACATGTAGGCGTGCACTCCCATTCATCCTCATCCATGGATCCACCCATCTTCTTTGGAGAGCTGCTATTAAGGCTTCATACTTCATATTTTATTTAAACTCTGTAGTTCAGCAGTGGGGTTTTGCTCACAGCTGTTTTTGGAGGTAAAAGGCCCTCAGTCACACATGCACCATGAAAGTGGATCATGTTTTCAGTCTCAACAACATTCAGAGATGAATTACGGACTGACGTGTCCTCAGAATGATGCTGATTGTTGGAGGAAAAGCTCCATTGTCTTCTCCTGGCTTACAGCAACATAGATTTGTCATTCTTGGTTTCAGTTTGCGTGCCGTTACGTCGTTAAAATGTGACGAGGAGACAAAATCTTGGTGACGTCTGTCCTCTGAAGTCATCCGCAGGGTTTCGGTTGAGATGTGCATGCTCATTAGTTCATGGTCTCATTGTCCAAACACACTGAGTCTGCAGAAAGATGACTTTGCTGGACTGATCTGTGTTTTGCCTGGACTCATCATGTACAGTATGTCAAACCGAACAAGAGAATCTGCACAGTCACATATGTCATGGTATATAATCAGACCTGAAAACAAATATAGATTAACTTTGCTTGCATAAACCAAATGAGATCAACTTTTTAATAGACGAGGTTCGCAAGGCCGTAGCTATTGACTTTGCAGAAAGTTGGCCGTCTCTCCGCCTGGGCTGGACTTCTGGCAAACAAAGGTGACATCATAGTGCCATGTTGTCCTGAAATCAGTGATTTGAAGGGGTGAGTCTATACGTTAGGCAATATAGTTTATGTAATAGCTCTATATTGTGTGTCGTATTGATAGTATCCCTCCAGCGGTTCCACTTGCTAATAAAACGGGCTAACCTCAGGTGTGACATCATTCCCATATCCGACTTCTGAGTCACATCAACAGCATTGCCTGTCCGACAGCTTATTGATGGCTAGCTATGAATGCAGCTCTGAGGTAAAATTGTTCCCTAAAAGGCCCGCATCCTGTCTGGTGAATCACATGTAAAGAACAAACATGCCGGTCCAACAATTGGCCCCTGATAAATACACTTAAAGTTAGATATAGCATGTTTATTTCTTTACATATCATGCAATTCATTTACATATCATGCAATTCATAGCTTTACAGAAAATAAAGGAATTGATTTATAATGGATTTCTAGGATTTAAGCATTATATAATAAGAAACTGTATAATATACTTGTGAAAAAATAAGCTACACTAATGTTTTTGGACCTGCTTTAAAGAAGCCAAAAGTTTCTGCACCGCTCAGATTTGCAGGCAGTTTGCATAGAAGTTTAATGCTGCTTCACCCTAATTTAGTTATGGTCCTCAGGTCACAGAAGAACCAGGTGAGCTGCAGTATATGAATGACTCATAGTTGATGAGCCACAGTGAGGTTTATGTTGCAGTTCTGTGGGAAAAGTATTTTCCCCCTTACAGGTTTCTTCTGTCTATGCCTTTATTGTGTCTCACTTAAATGTTTCCAAATTTTATGTCAAACAAAGATGACCTGATTAATTACAAAAAGGCAGTTTTCAAACTGTGGTTTCAAGGGAAAAAGCTATTCAAACCAAAATGGCCTTATATTGAAAGGCCTCCAGTCCTTTAGATGATGTTCAGGGTTCTTTTATGAACTCCTGGATGAGCCGTCAATGGCACACTAGTGAAGGTTCACCTCTGTGCCACGTTTTCTCCATAATGGCTCTCACTGTGGTTCTCTTACGTCCCAAAGCTTTAGAAAAGACATTTGGTAGAAATAATGTTTTGAACTTGTCTTGAAGCAGGTTTATCATAGTTGCTTTTGAGATCTTTTAGCCAACTCATGTCTTCATATAGGTCCGATTTAGGTAGTTTATTTAATGTACAATTAGGAATAATCTGACCTGGGTGTAGCCAATAAATTTAAACTTCAAAAATGTGGTTAATTACAGGTTTTTCATTTCTCGCCATAAAATAAATAATTTAGAAAAAAAATTCTCACCTGATATTAACATTTGTTTGATCTGGAACATTTAAGTGTAGCACAAAACAAAATTAATCTTTGAGGGGGCAAATAATTGTACACCCGAAGACCATTTGGTGCCTTCTGCACTAATAGATTATGATATATCCGGGTTAGGTTCATTTGGTGTTTGCTGGTGTTGCACTTAAAACATTTTGTCCCAGTTGTGAAAGGCATAATTTCTTCTACATTTAGACCAGTACGTAAATCCTGATGTATAAAATAGTGAGTAAGTACACTGGATGTCATGAATCTGATTAATAGGACCCAGTTTTCAGCCAGACAGGCAGAGGTTAGGTAAAATAATTTGACAGAATGCAGAAACAACTTAAAAAAAAAAAAAGAAAAAGAAAAAAAAAAAAACCCCACAGCATCAAGGCAAAAAAGGCACAACTGCGTCCAATAACCAAAAAGACAAAAAGCAGTCACAGACCAAACTATAAACCAAAACAGGGGACAGGCTAACTCAGACAGTCCAGCAGCAGAATCGGATCAGGCAACAAAAGCAGGCAGTCCGAACAGGCGGGGGGGGGGAGGGGGGGGCAGGCAGTCAACACAAGCAGCGGTCAGATAACACAGGTAAACAGTCCAATCGGGAAGGAAAAAACAAGTTAATCAGGGGTCAGGCTGGCTCAGTATATCCGGAGGCTAAATCTGGTCAGATCAACAAGAAACAGGACACCGTACTAGACTCACCAATTGCATCAGAAATGATCTGGCACTGTATAAAGGAGCGAAGCAGGAATAAATAGGGGAGTGAGCAGGTGAGCAGGAGTGAAGACTAATTAAAGGAGGCAGGTGAGAATGATCAGATGGAAGGTGGTGACTGAAATGAACCGATCTGATTGGCTGTTGACTAGACGGGGGAGTGACAAGCAAACAGATTAGGTGGTCAGGTGAACAGAGGTGACTGATTAGAGGCTGAAGACAGAGAAGTGATCTAAGCAAGCAAAATGAACTGATTACACTGCAAAAAAGGGAACTAAAAGTAAGTAAAATGTTCTTAAAATTTTTATATTTTTCCTTGATTTGAGCAGCTAAATAAGATTATTTGCCAATGGAATGAAAACTTCTAACCCTAAAATAAGATAATTAGCTAAACTGCACTTGAAATAAGATGATAGAGATGAATTGATTTTATTTTAAGTACAAAAATCTTATTCCATTGGCAAATGGTCTGATTTACCAGCTCAAATCAAAGAAAAATACACTTATTTCAAGAGGATTTTACCTATTTTTAGTTCCCTTTTTGCAGTGTACATAAACAAAATCAAAGTACAAAATAAAACCAAAACAGAACCCAAACTATGACATAAACCTAAACTTAGACAGAACTCAACTATGACACTGGATGGGTTTTTCTTTGTTGAAACATTTCGTCTCTTCTCCAAGAGACTTCTTCAGTCTTAAAGTTAAACTAAGCCCTATAAGCAATACATTTGCATAGTGGATCAACAAGTTTAACGGTGACAATCAAAACTAGTAACCAGTAAGTTTTGCTGTAGATCCCACGTCTGTTAATGTCAGGGTGCAGACGTCTGGAGGAGAAATTTGTGCTTCACCAAAATAAAGTGTAGCTGACCTTACCTCTCAGGTTGCAGTGCTCTGATTTATCCGGTATATCTCTTTTTTTGTTCAGGCTAAACTGTTGCTTCATCATTTTAAGCTGATAATTGGGCCCGTTTGTCCCAATATCGGCCCGTTAAGAGGGAGGCTTTAATGTTTCTGTAACAAGTCGTTAAATTTTCTTTTCAAATGTACGTTTGGTTTTACAACTTGCTCAGAAATATTGGAAGATGATCGAATGGCATCTCTTTGTCCGGTGTGTCACAGTGAAGGAATGTCCACGCATAATGGAAGAAGTTGTGAGACAAAAGGACACAATTCAGCAAATTTTGCTTCATTTTATTGATACTATACTGTGCATAATGGTACATTTTGATGATACACAGAGTAAGACTTGTGACCAAAGGCTTTTTGTAATAAGCTGTATGGAAATTATCATTTTTATTTGACCAGATTTTCTTTTATGAGGTGATGAACACATTTGGCACAATTTTGGCACATTTGGCTAAAATGTACCAAAATCACAAGTGCCCCTGGAGCACTGCCTACTAAAACCTTTGAGGGTAAAATGTATGCTTGTGGTTACTTGCTCATTTAGTTCCAGATTTGCTGCAGTTATAGCCAAGATAGAGATCTATAAAATCTGATGCTTTTCTTATATTTTGAAAGTGTTTTTTATTGTGTTTTGCAGTGATTATTTTTGAAAGAGATTTAGGCAAGCCTCAATTTTTCTTCTTCTTTGTTTAACCATCTATAAATTAGACATAATGGCATTTGCAATAGTGTTTCCACTCAAAAATATCTTTGATGTTTTACCTTCACACAGATAGCAAAAGTTTGCATTTGCGCTTCATAGCTGTGGAGCTGTACTCGATTTATATCAGGTATGTAATTTCAGGTAGAAACTGCTTCTGAGCCCCTCTGGGCTTAATTATTATTAACATAATACCTGACACTAATGCACACATTCTTTGCAAAACAAGAGTAAACGGCACTGTAATATGCTGTAATTCAGAAATTAATTCCAAAAATACAGATATCCATAATAGAGTACTACAGATTATACACTTTTACGCAACTCTCATCAAGTTTAATTTCATCAAACTGCTTGTTTGCTTTAAAATAACACTGTCTTTAATATGATTTGTTGGTGCTTGTGAGCTTCAACCCCAAAAGACCTTAAAACTGGGGCAGTGCAAGATAACAGGCCTAAATATACAGCCAGAGCTTTAGATCAAAGCATATTCGTGCTTGAATGGCCTAGTCAAAGTTTAGACCTAAATCCAATTGTAAGAGACTGGCAAGATTGGACAATTGTTGTTTGCAGGCTCTCTCCATCCAAACCAACTGAGCTCGACAGAAGTGCAAGGAAGAGCTAGCTGGATTTAAAAACAAAAAAACAAAACCATGTGTTGTTTTTCTTCCACTTTATAACTGTTCACCGCTTTGTGTTGGCTTATAAAATAAAATCCTCACTAAAATGAGGCATTTAAAGAAGCTGTGAAAACTGTGGCTGGCTATATTATGCCAAAGCCTCTGACATCTCTGTTAAAAATACCACAAAACTCTTGCATTCCTGTCAATACAACACGCCGCGCAGATGACAGGAAACACTTCACAAAGTGAAACAAAAAGGGGGAAAAAAAGGAAAACAGTTCTGATCCCGTGTTTGAGTGATGGGTACACTGTAATTTTCAGACTGAAGCAGTGGACCAGAGAGCAAAGAGGAGAACCGGGGGGTGGACGGGTGTTTGTGTGCAGGCATGCGTGTGTTTGGACAGCTCTAGCTGCAGGTATCTGCCATGAGAGGCTGAGTGCTGAGTGTTACATTTCCAAGGGCACTTAGAAAGCAGCAGGGCATCAAAGGCTCCACTGAGAAGGGGTTTCGCAGACTGAATGATAAGGAGCAGAGAAACACGGTGACAACTGTTTGTTCTGGGCGCCTGCAACGAAACAGATTAATTGAGGAGAATGAAAAGTCAAGCATGAGACAAGAAGGTTGCTTTAAAGCTGAGGAACTGATCGAGGTCACACGCTGATGATCAAACCATCCAACTGATCTTACTAGACAAAAAATAACTCGAGCAATGGCAAAAGCAGTTTTCATTCATTAAGATAAACGACACTCGGACCAGCTTTCGTATCGAGAACCAGGGCTGATTACCGTCTGACGTACAGCTTGTCATGGCGAAGTAGGTGTAGAAATCTGAAATACCCCGATCTAAAGCAACAGATCTGAAATAATGAGCTTTGAAGTGGTTTCATGCTGAATTTCTAAGACTTTGATACTCTTGGACAACCACAGTGGGAGCCATTATCCTCAAATACAGAAAACACGAAGCAGTGGCTTCTTACCAGGAGTTGGTAAAATGACTCCAAGCTTGCATCAACAACTCATCCAGGAGGTCACAGAAAACCTGTCAACAATATATAAAGAACCGTAGGCCTCTTTCGCCTCAGTGACAGAGGTCTAGTCGCCTACTATGATCATATAAAAACCCCAAAAAACTATATATTCATCTCCAAATAAAACAACATACACTTAGCATTTGTCCTGATAGTGTTTACTTAATCCTTTTTTAGCTTGAAAGTAACTTTGTACCGGGCTCGATCAGCAGATATAAACATTGTTGATTCATCTGCCGGCAGTACAGCAGAACCATAGACATTATATACGTAGACGCGTCATTGGGCGGGTTCTGCCTATGCTGCGATACGTCAGAGCATCCGCCATCTTAAATGTGGCAAATCTGCAGTTACTCAGTCACTTAAACAGTATCAGAGGGACTTTAATCTCTGAATATACTTTGTATTCGTAGCATTTTTGTTTTTGTAATATTACAAGTTTATTTTCGTATCCCTTCAGCTTCATTCTCCTGAATTTATTCTCCTAAAGAATAAAAATATTTAAAATAATCTAACCTGGCCCTATTACTCCAGGAGTGAAATAATTCTGCAAACTGTGACTATTCTGGAAATGTTCCCTCTTAATTCTCATAATATGACGTTTTTCTCATAACATTATCACTTTTGTGTGTTTTTTTTTTTTTTTTTTTTACTTTATTGACCTAGGACTTTTTTTTTCTCAGTGTCTAATTTTACCTCTTTTACCGCTTTAATACTACCCCAAAAAGTCTGTTCCTAAAGGTTCCCATGTGCACATACAATGTGGCGGTGACATTGACGTGCGAACCTGCGCCCTATGACGCGTCTACGTATATGATGTCTGTGAGCAGAACTATTAGAAAGCAAGATGGCGACGATCGACACAGTTACTGTAAGGACCAGTGGACCGTCATGCAATGACTGTTTTTAATGCCGTGGTTGAAGACCAACCTGATTTACAGGGTTAGGGTTACCAAATCATACTTTTTGTACCCCCAAATGTTTCAACTTTTTGGTTGTTGCTGACACGCTCAGCTCCAACGCCTTATTTACTCATTGAACGCATTCACAATTTCATACTTTCAGTCATGTGGTCTTGTTTTGGTAAATATACACAAAACCGCTTCATTTACTATCAAATAAAGCAAAAACAAAGAGTAAAACACAGAAATAAAATATCATAAGCCAACTGGGTTGGATAATGTAATCGGAAAAGCTTTGGCAGATCTTACTGGCGTAGAAATTCGTAACCAGGCCCCTTTAAGGTCCGCATTGATGTAAAAAGTTCTATAAAATGCTTGATGGCAGCTGCTGTGGCCGAGGGTGGCTCAACCAGTTCAACTTTGTTCCTTTAATACATTAAAATCATAATTTGAAAACTGCCTTTTGTGTTATTTAGGCTTTTTTTGCCTGATGCATCTTGAATAATTTGGAACATTAAAGCAAAGATGAAAAATCTGTAAGGAGGGAAACTTTCTTTTTTTCTCCACCTTGCAGTCTCTCTTGATGCCTGCTCTTCATATCACTGCTCTCCACTTCCTCCCTTTGTTCCCCCTCTCTCACACACACTTGAGCTGACTCCAGAGTTTTCTTTATTTGCCCCCAGGAAGGTATATGGGCTGAAGTTTTCAGGTGTGTTCCAGTGTTTGCCATGGACTTTGAGTCTATCCTTAGGGTAGCAGAGAGGAGAATTAAGACTGCTTTGGGTAAAGCTGAGGCAGGTAAGATATATCTACACCCAGAGCATATTTAAAAAACAAAACAAAATATTAGCCATAAAAATTTTAATTTAAATGTTTTTCCAGTAATATTGCAGCTTAATTAAATTAACGGAGCAGGTATTGCCTTAATGTTCCACATTTCTAGCGTTTCAGGTTTACTGTGTTTGTCTGCTTTGTCAAATTAATTCAGTAACAAATGGCAAGTTACAATGTTTTGAAATAGACAGTGTTTGGTACGACACAAAGTATTTGTCTATTAAAAACCACAATTTTGATGTTAACTTTTTTTTATTTCATAGTAAGTAGGAGCACATCTATCCCGTGACTTTTACTCAAATGCAGACTTTGGGGCGGTTTAATTCAATACTAAAACTATCTAAATACAGCAAGTGTTTCCTAAGAAAGAGTGACCCAAATCCCGTTCTTATTACTTAGAATAGACAAAATTATTTTCTTTTTTTCTAATCTAGCTCAAAACAATTTGTGAACTGGACAGCTATCTTCTAATACAACACATATACTAAACCCCTTTTAAGTTTTGAATCTATATTGATTTTCACATCCCTTTTCAACATAAAATCTAAATAGTTGGGTTAGTTGAAATATTGCATGCTCAAATTTTGTGGAGCAGGTACAAACAGTTAACAATATAATTTTTGCGTAATTTGAGTTTTTTTTTTGTCTTTTAAATTATATTTTTTTCTGGCCTTCAAGTACTTTTGACTTGGCAATTCCAATGTTTTGGATGGTGGACAGCCATATCTTTGTAGATTAAGTTGAACTGAGCAGAGCTATCTCAGATGTTCAAATCTTTGGATATTGTTTAATAACCTAACCTCTCATTCGCTACTCTTGGTCTTTATGATGCTGGTTGTTCTTTAATATTCACTAACAAGCCTGTGATGGCAGAAACACAACAACTGGATTTATATCCAGATTAATTTACACTAATCAGGTACCTTCTAAAGCAGGGGCCTGCAACCTTTACAGTCTAAAGAGTCATTTTGCCTAAATGTCCACTTCAATTAAACTAGTTCAGAGCCGCAAATGTTGCCCGGCCTTTTGAAAAAAGACAAGTTTTAATTTTTGATAAAGATCTCCTGTAGGAAATATGTTGTCATCATTAAAGAAACGCCCTTTTATGTCTATTTTGAGGTTTAAAAAAAGAGAATGGGCAGGATGTTAATATTTGTGGATAATGATGTAAAATAAATCATAGTTTCCAACATAATGAAAAAAATATTTGATTTAAAATGAAATATTACTGGCACTTTTAGCATAATTTTGTTGTGAAAATTAAAAGCAATTATTCCAAGAGAAAACTGCTAAAACCTGCTTTTATTATCATTATTACATTTAAGTACTATAATAAAAATATAATTAGTAGCTAAAAGTTATTAAGAGCCACTGTTGAAGGTCCAAAGAGACACTTGCGGCTCCAGAGCCATAGGTTGCAGACCCCTGTTCTAAAGGATATTATTTGACCCAGATTGTATTTAGGACTATCAGAATAAAGTGGACTTAGTAAATGCACACTTTTGAGATTTTTGTCTCTGAGGTTAATGTGTAAATTATAAATCTTTCTCCTTCCACTTCCCATTATGCACTTATTTGTGTTGGTTTGTTGCATAAAATCCCAACAAAATGCATCAAAGTAGCTGCAAACTCAGCAACTCTATGCAATTGGCTGGGCCTGCTTAGATAGAAAACCTTCAACCGCTTCGAATAATAAAATAAATCAGATGGTAATATTTTATGGCTAGAATTGAATTAGACAGTATGTACTCATATTTGAATCTGTCTATATGTTTGGATTGACTGAACCAAATATTTCTGTATAGAAACCGAATCTGTTTGTAACTAAGATGATCCCATATCCATTACTTTTTAACTGGCTTAAATCTTTATATTTTCTTAGTAGTAAAAGAGCATGACTGCTGTCAAAGCCATTCAAAACACAATTATTTTCATGCTGGGAAGAGTAATCTATTTGCTATTCTTCTTGTTCGGTGGGCATGCTTTGATTTTAACTACAGTTTTTGATCTGCTGCTAGTTATTTATTGTAGCGGATAGACGTGTCGTTTCTGCAAACATTTCCGTTTCATTTTGTAGTCAAAAGTTCTTTAACGCGTGTTGCAGCCAACCTGATCGTGAACCCCTTGATTTCCTTGCTCAACATCAGCAATCTTCTTCCACACCTTGTAAATTTGGACTGACAGTGAACACAACACTCTGACACCCAACATAAAGCGGCTCTCGTATTATTTGATAAGTGTGGCGTCTCTCTGTAGCATCTGTCTGGAGGCTGTTACATAAATGTCAGGGGTATGTCAGTGCATGTGTGGGAACACGCGTACATGGCATACAGATGATGTCATTGGCTGCTTAAGGACTAAAATATATACTTTTTTAAATCCTCAAATTCAAGAGATGAATATAAATTAAGTCATATTTCCATATACCAATGGTATTGCTACTCTTAATTAATTTACTAAGGAAAAATAGCTATCCAAACCACTGTGGTGCTCTATGAGAAACAGACTGACCATAAAGCTGATAACAGGTCAACTCTCTGGGTCGGAACAACCGCCACTGAGCCTTTGCAATACCAGGCTATGAATCACTGTGGAATAATTTCTGCCAACTATAATTTACAGGATAGTTTAAATCAGGCAACGTTGGAGAGGTTTTAAGTATTAGCTGCTTGTTTAAAGTGTAACCCACCCCACAATCAACTTCTTCTTTTGCAGATAAACTGTATATTGGGCCTGAATGTGCTACTTTAATGTTTCTGTGCAATTTTTCTACATTTTCATCTGAACTTGTTTAATTCTGCAATATTTCTAATAATGCTGTGGTAATGCTGCCCTCTTAAGGTTTAACGTTGCCTATTGCAGTTGAATTTTCCTATTGGTTCAAACCAAAAACATTGTTTTGTCATCACAGCCCCACTTTTTGGTATAAAAGCATCTTAGACACCCACCCCTGTAGCGAGTCAGATTTAGGAGTTG
This sequence comes from Fundulus heteroclitus, assembly GCF_011125445.2. Lineage (NCBI taxonomy): Eukaryota > Metazoa > Chordata > Actinopteri > Cyprinodontiformes > Fundulidae > Fundulus > Fundulus heteroclitus. Next base: position 12,960,971 of record NC_046384.1, on the reverse strand, counting down.
GAATCAAGAAGATTGAGAGCATTGATCCATAGTGTTTGTTACTGCTTTGAATGTTACCCCATGTTTGCAATGATGCTAACATTCCTTTACCCCTCAGAAACTGCACCTATTCTGTCTTCCACTGCCTCATAAGCACCCACTTCAGGCATTGCCGAGTGAGCCACCAGCTTGAACTGATAATGCTCTGGCCTGCTGGGCTCCACAAAGAACTCCACTTTAGGACAGATCCGTGGCAAAACCACCAGATGTCGCCCTGGTCACTCTTCATGTTTCAACATGTCACTTTCCCCCGTCTTGACCACTGCCCTGCTAAACCCCCACCACTCATCCTCACACTAAGCCTGGTTTATGCTTGACACATCCGTAAGGTCAACAGCGCCAATATTACATCATTTTTGCTACCAAAAGTTTCTGCTCCGCTCACCAAGGAAAATTCCTAACTACGCGGACAGTCAGACAGAAATACATGGCAGATAAGCAAGCACTGTTTTTGGCGGAGGTCTGTAAATATAGACATCTTTATGATTCGTACCAAAAGATCACCGTGATCAACAAATTGTTGTTGGTTCGCTTCATGCCACTCTTATCCATGTTCAAAGTCCACGGTGACAGCAGTGGAGCTACAATGAACGGCTAACCACTAAGCTAACTGCTAACCTAGCCGCTAAGCTAACCAGATACATAAACACTAGAACTGCGCATGCGCACCCAGCAAGTGAAAACTAGTTAGGAACGAGCACACACATTGGCGTTACGTGAGCCCGTCAGAATGATTGACATGTGGGATGACCGATAGGTGAGGTGACACCCCCAAAACTTGAGGGACAGAGGGAGGTGAGAGCAGGAACAAAACTCTGACAAATCCCTGCCCTTCGGACTGAATGGTAGAGATTGGTTAGGGTTTTTACGGTCCTGCAGCTCCCACGGAGAATGATTTTTTTTTTAAACCTCCTTTTTCTGAATAAATAATGTTTTAACTACTTTCAGGATGGAAGGACGATTTTCCCTAGTATAACAAAACGTGTTTCTGAACAGGATTACTAACTATAGCTTTAAAAGTTGGAAAGAACTGTGTTTTCTATTTTCTGCGTGTAGTGGGGTTTAGTATGCTTGGTGTAGGAACACAATGCTGCCCTCTAGAGTCTAGGAGAATAGTTTTGCTCTTACTACGGGTTTAGTTAGCATCTCAATCAGATTTAAATTCAGACTTTGACAAGAGAACCTGGTGCGAGACATTTTCTGAAACATTCATGGCTTGGTCATTATCCTTCTGCTGGAAAGACAAATTCAAGCCGCCCCAGTTTCTGAACTAGCAATGAAGTCCAAGACCATCACACTCTGACCAGTGTGTTTAATGTTTTAGTATGAGGTGATTGTTTTTCTAAAAGGCTGTTTTACACCACATGTAACAGGAATGACTCCTTCCACTAAATTCTACTTTTGTTGCAACAGTCCACAGGGACATATCCCAAAAGTTCCCAGAAGGCAAAGGCCTTTCCATTTTTTACTCAGCTGTAGGCATGGTCTGGCTGCTGGCCTCAAGGGGCCCCTTAGATTAAAAAGTTACAGTTGTAAAACCATAGAAACTTTATGGTTTAAAGCATGTGTTATAAAATGCAATGGAGAGTTCAGGAGTAATTAGAGTTAAGAATCTGTTTCAGTGCTTTTCCATCGTTCTCATTTCTCTTATTTATAACAAAGACGAACAAATCCTTGAAAGTCTGCGAACAAAAGGATGCCACACGTTATTGTTGAGATTATTCTCTTTTGAAAGTAAAGTTACATCAGTCTGTAGCCGTGCGTTTGTTCAGCCTACCGAGCTAACATAAGCCGTCAGTATTAAGAAGCAAAATTATCCTGTTCAAGGAGCCCGTTTGTTTCAATGCTTCTACTAAATTCAGCAAGTGGGTTTATTCTATGTTTTGCTTCAGTCTTTCACCATATTTTAGATCTGTTAATCTTTTAATGTGCAAAATCCAAATTTTTAGCCCTTAAATACATTTTTGTTGTGTACACAAAGAGACAAGTTTGAATTTAGTCTTTCCAGGTGCTGTGTAAATATCCTTATTTTCTTTTTGGGTCATATTTTTTAAGCTGTCATGGGCTTCCAGTTTACCAGTCTAGCAAATCTGCCATTTTTTATTTGGCAGTCCAAGCTGAAGGGAACTCTCTGCCACCTGGAGGGGTGTGGGGTATAAAGTGCCGCCTTCAGATTCAAAGAGACAAAACAACAAAACAAGTCGCTCTCAGACGCGCCTCAGAACAGGGGTCAGAAGGGGGAACGTCGGGGTAAATTAACAAGGAATTCAGATCAAAGCATTGCAGCTCCCCTTTATATAGAGCACAATTGAATGATTTCAATGTGAAAATCAAGAACTGAGAACCCCAATGCTGAAGGTTAAAAACAACCGTCAGTTTTTAGCTGAACGTGACTTAAATTTTACCTAACTACTTGGAACAGAAGTTAAATTTACTACTTGATCTCGTCAACACTCTTTGTTGTGTTTTAATAAGACACATTTTAAATGTCAGAAACTCTATATACAATTTTCAATACAATTTTATCAGCAATATAAAAGGATTTATTTTTTTATTTTTAGGTATTACCATGATGAGTATATGTTTACTCTAGGTTAGGAAAATCTCATACTGGCCTACGCCTACTCAGCAGGTTTTCTGACCTTAAAACTCTCCCATGGACGTCATTTTTGCCCCAGTCTCTCTCTTATTGTTGAATTGTGAACTCTGACATTAACTAGGGGAAGTGATGCCTGCAAAGCTTTCGATGTTGCTCAATGTCCTTTCGTGACCTCCTGGATGAGTTGTTGATGTGTTCTTGGAGTAATTTTGGTGAACCAGCCACTTAAGGGAACATTCATTATTGTCCTGTTTTCTTTGTCTGTGGATAATAGCTTTGTAAAACATTTCTTGACTAAAAGATGTCAGTGACGACAGTGACGACTCTATATAAAGTGGAACTCAACTAATTTGAGTTATTTATATACACACACAAGTATATACACACACAAGTATTTCTTGCTTTTCCTCTAGGTTAGGAAAATCTCATACTGGCCTACGCCTACTCAGCAGGTTTTCTGACCTTAAAACTGTCCCATGGAGGTCATTTTTGCCCCAGTCTCTCTCTTATTGTTGAATTGTGAACTCTGACATTAACTAGGGGAAGTGATGCCTGCAAAGCTTTTGATGTTGCTCAATGTCCTTTCGTGACCTCCTGGATGAGTTGTTGATGTGTTCTTGGAGTAATTTTGGTGAACCAGCCACTTAAGGGAACATTCATTATTGTCCTGTTTTCTTTGTCTGTGGATAATAGCTTTGTAAAACATTTCTTGACTAAAAGATGTCAGTGACGACAGTGACGACTCTATATAAAGTGGAACGCAACTAATTTGAGTTATTTATATACACACACAAGTATTTCTTGCTTTTCCTTTTGTTCTTTAGTACTGAAGCCTGCATCTGGTTGCTTTTCTTCTGCACCACCTCCATATGATATTCTGTCAGCTGAAATCAATCCGCTTGGTCCCTTTTACAGCCCCTCATTGTAGACTCTAACTTGCTTCTTCCTTATGTACCTTGAAAAGTCACTTTCTGCTCCGCATTGTTGTGCAGTTTGGATTAGATGCAGTCCTGTTTAAGCTCTGCAGGCTGAATGGGTTCCCTTAATGCACCATATCACTCAACTCTTCTTATTGTCAGAAGGATTAGCGTGCTCAGGGGTATGCACTTGGGCACATATATCTATAAAAAGCTGCTTCTTTGATGCATTGCTGTAAGTAAAACAGATTTAGAGTTGCAGACTGGCTCAGAAGGGGTTGCTTTATAGTATAAATCGTAAAAGAAGTTTGAATTTGAACAAAAATGTTACAGAAGAAGGGGATAGAAAGTCTGTTGTGTCCTATTCTGAGAATGCTTCCTGGTCTCTCCATCATCTCTGTTTAGGTTTAAACTGCTCTCTGTTTGGAATAAACAAACGTTTTAGTATCTGAGTAGCTGAAATTATGGCTCTATCTCATCCAAGACACCCCCACAACCACGGGGTGGGGTTGAGGGGGCATCTTGGTTTGTAGTTGAATGCTTAAAAAAATCTCTTGTCACATTGTCACATAACATTTGTCACGAAAAACAAGGGAAAGTTTTCCACGTGAGAAAATATAATATATTACTTAGCAAAGCCCTAAAAAGCATACAAGTCTGACCAAAAGATCATTTTGATGGTGACCCTTAAGGTTTTTCGCAGGTAAACAAAAAACCCTTTTTCCTGAATGAAATATGTCTAAGATTTTTTTTAATTTATAAGATATATGTTTTTCTTTGGCCCAGGATTTCTAGTAAAAGTCGAATAAAGCAAAATAATATAAAATAAATAAAATAATCTTTCCTATATGGAATACTTTTTTTTTTTTTGAAAATTCATCCCTGAAAGGCAAGTGAGAAAGACAAAAACCTTTGGATTAACAAGTTTTTAATTTATTTATTGTTGCAGTTCTTATTTCTGCCACACGAGGCAGTAAAGGAACCATAAGATTTACTGCAGGTCTCGGCTGACATGGATTTTCAGATGGCCGGAATCACTGCCCCATGTTTCAAATACAATCAACAGAATTGTTTTATTATAAATAACATAAATATCACTCACTTCAAAGCTCATGAAAAAAATAGCGTGTTTGAACTTGTTTCTCTATTTGCTATTTCATTTTCTACAACATAAACAATCTAAAGCTCTAACAAAACCAAATGCTAAAATAATACTTAATACCTATTAACCTTTTCCTTTACTCTGATTTCATGCAGAACATTGATCTTCTCAACAAGGTTTTATTGAAAAAGTACAGGATGAATATCATTAGCTGATGTCAACCTGAAAATGTCAACTTTGATGTGCATTCTTTGAGCTGATGTCCATCTTTAGTGACATTGTGGTTGACAACTGAGTGATAGTGGGGGAAAAAATCTGATTTCAAAGAAAAAAAATTAAATCTGGTGATTTCTGGATGTAATGTAATTAATACCAAGCCTGTATTTATGGATGGTCATTTAAAAGTGTTTTGTATTCTAACTTATTTTTCTGTGCAAACTAACTTCTAACTTATTGAATGGTGAGTGTTACATCCTAAACAAAGTATTTTCTTTTATTATTTGTGTATTTTCACTTTCATTTTAATCACATAGCAAGTAGGGCCCCAGAATCCAGAGTATTTACCCAAAAACAGACATTTACTAAACTTATTACTTAAACCTGGCAACAAAATCACCAAAATCAAAAACATTTGACCCAAAAGATTAGAACATTTTACACCTGTTTTTCAGTAAGGCAAATGTCTGAGGCCCTCATTTGAACCTGCAAAATGTTGTATATTTAGTTTATTGCTGAGGACATAAAAAGAGAAGAATTTGTTGTAAAATTATTTTGTGTTTTTGTTTTATTTTTCTTAAAGTGCTTTTGTCTTGCCAAGTTTAGCCCGCGGTGCAAATAGTTTGGACACTCTTGACTTAAATGTTTGTAAAACGTAAATGTTTGAAAGAAATGACAGAAATGTTTTAGAATATGATTCTAAAACAGTTTGGACTTAAAATAATCATTATTTGGGTTCTACGTTTGCTATGAACCCAAAGCAGAAACGTTTTATCACTGTTTGCTTATTTATTCATCGCAGGTCCTATCTTTACCGAGACATTCACATTTTCCTTATGTTGTGCAGCCCTAATCTGTGTGTGTAGGGCAACAAATCTTTTTTCATTGCTCTGGAGTTCAACAAACACACTTTTCTTGCACATTTAGGACTTCCTAACATCACAGACAATCAAATAGAATGTCTTGTATTGTGTTTGTAAAAACTTCTTTTTTAATTTTTTTCCTGTTTTTAATAAGTTTTAGGTGGTGTACTGAAACGTTTAAGGTTTTGTAAAAATTAGTTTATTCCTTTTTCTTTTATAAACAATACAGATTTCTATTTCAAGCTCATCCTTCAGGACAGACGACCGTCTTGCTTCCTCCTCTGCTGGGTTTATGTTGCTGTTGTTGTGGTTTGTCCTCCATAGTCACCATAATGACGCCGTTGCTTGCAAGGACACAGCTGCAATAAAATAATGACCTGCCTTGGTTTTGAGTCATTACAGCGGGGGCCAGGAGGTCACGGTGACGTAAACGTCTTGGAGCCATGCAAGGAACAAAAAAAAAGCAACCCTGGACGTTACATCAGCCCAGATGAGAGGAGTGCAGTTACTGAAGGAAACATTTAGTCTCTGACCCACCAAACAGGGTGGAAGCTGGGGGAAATAAACCAGCATTGATAAACTTATTCCTAAGATAGCAGAGATCTTCCTCCAGTTCAATTATACGCAGTGCTTTTCCAAAAAAAAAAAAAAAAAAAAGTCTAAAAAGCAACAAACTTTCCATTTAACTGTATCTTTAAGTGCTTGGAAACTGTGGATACTAAAAGACGTCAGCTAGATAGCAACACGTGTCTCCACAACTTAAACAAATACTGTGTCTCGCAAAACTATTCACTTCTCTTATTTCACATTTAGTCACATTACAACTACAAACTTCAAAGCATTTTATTTGGACTTTGTGCGCTTGAGCAACACATAGTTGTGTATATCTGAAGTGAAAGAGTTTAAAAAATGTGTTCAGATAACCCGGCCAGCCAGATTGATAAGGTGTAGCACTGTTCTTTCTGCACATTATGGATTCTTGCGTGTTTTTGAACGCAGAAATACTGCGAGAATTGATCTTGCAGGAAAGGTTAGCGTTCAGAAATAATCCGAAAAGTGTGTTTAGGTTTAGATTCTGTCTCCTTTACTATGATATCCCTAAATAAAATCCAGTTGCCTTCAGAGTTTGCGCGTTATTGCATAGAACTAATCTGTGGTATTTAATTTCAGCGTAAATCCAGCAGCTTTCTGGTGGCCTCAGTTCAGTGGTTTGTTATAGAATATTGGTGAACAAACAGCTTCATGAAGATGGAGGAGCTGCATTGCCCCCCCCCCCCCCCCCCCAAAAAAAAAGCCATAAGTAGTCCTTTTCAAAGTAATCTGGAGCCATGTAGGAAAAAAAGCAAAACAGTGATGTTCAAAGAAGGGGAACATGAAAAATACCCGGACACACCATCCCCACCGGCTGGAAACCTATCATTTTCCTTCCACTTGTCTATTTTATAAATAAAATTCCAAAAAAAAACTTTCTGAAATGCGCAGTTGTAATGTGACAAAATGCTAAAAAGTTAAAGGTGGTATAAAAACTGAAATATTATTCTGATAATGGCCTACGTGGGCTCCTGTCCATATTTACCCATGTTTCTGTTCAGTTGAGCTCACGTCCAGAGACCTTGGTAGGACATGGGTTATTCTCTGTCTGCACAAATCTGGGTTTAATGGTACATTTCCCAATTTTTCTAAAATAGGGTTTTTATTTTACATTATTGCAGGGGAAACTTGATGTTTCACCAATGAACTTAGGTGAAAGATGGGTGTAGTGAGTGTAGTTGAAAGGAAAGAGTACAAATGGAGCTGAAGGAAATGATATTGGGCCAGTTTATCCTGCATAGAGAAGTTCAAGAGGTTCCGGGGTCATCAACTACGTCTGTCCGAGGGCCAGAGTTTTTCTCAGCAGATATTGTGAAGGCCAGACACTCTCATAAAATTAAATAAATTAACAAAATATGATACATATGTACATTTTCCTCTTCACCATGCTATTCCTGAACTCAGAAATATCCTGAGGGCCGGATGGAAAGCTCTGGTGGGCCAGATGTGGCCCGCGGGCCGCTAGTTGATGACCTTAGTCACCCACTACTGCCAAAACATGAATGTCCAAAGTGACAAATATTTGTCCCTTTGCAGTTAAGACTGTCTAAAACTCAAGCAAACAAACAAGTAGTTTTATTAAATTGAGTATTTTCTCTTTTTTATTATAAAAATCTCAAATAACAACTCAGAATCTAATGATTTCTCCCCATGTGAGAACTTTGCTGGACAATATGTCAGTGGTATTAGGTGATACTTGCTGTTATAGCGTAAACATGTTTTTAGAGGGTAAGGTTTTCTTTGACAAAACAACAGATGTCAGTCAGAAGCTGATTTTTATATAAAAACCTGTTGAAAAGGAAACGAGGAATTTGATTTTAGTTTGCAACGTTTTAGCGAGTTGATGGAAAGCAGCTTCTCTGGATGCAGAAACAAAAACTTGAGCGTGGCAGTGAGTTCGGTGAGACTATGCAGAAGGACATTTTGTTTGCCTGAAAGAAGGTCTAAAAATGAGTTTTACTCAGAAAGTAGAAGCAGGGATCATCCCAATTGGAACCAAACCACTGCATCCGATAATGGGGGAAGAGGTGATGAGGCAACAATGAAATGTATCGTTTTGCCTCGACGATTGATGACTTTCCCTTTTTTGCATTTTTATTTTTATATCGTTTAAAACAAGAAGGGAAACAAATATAAATGTTTCCATATTGGGGGGTCCACACACCCCTCTCCCCCTAGGATTTCCGCCTCTGGCTGTCTGTATTCCTATCTGGTTTGAACATTTAATCAAGATGTCTGCCGGTTATAATCGTGCTTGTCCCGCTGGAAGGAGATGCTATCTATAAATCCGTTCGGGTCTTAAATGTCTTAAGACCCCCCCATGGTCCGGTTTTCGCCAAGACTGTACATTGAAAAAGTAGAGTCTTGGTAGAGTAGAGTTTTCCCTCCAAACGGCATGAGGAACTCGCTTTATGCTGCCAGTTTCATAAAGTATTGACACCCATTTGAATCCTTTTTGAACACTAACAAACTACAATATCTATTTTCTTGACTTTTTAATTTAAACGTTTTTTTTTCACATTAAAGTTTCAGCTTTCACTCTCGTCTTCTTCTTAATTCAAAATCACAGTTCAGGGAGTTGTTTCTCCAGTCTCGTTATCTCACTTGTGTCTCCAAACTTGCAGCTGCGGTTCTGAGTTCCTGGTGGGGGGGGGGGGGGGGTTGGGGGTGCGGAGCGATCGTCTAATTGCTGCGACGCCGATCGTTCCCCTTTTTCTGTTGTTTTGTGTTGGAAATTGTTGCTGATTGCTTCGATAATCTTCCGCTTCTCCAGCTGAGCGTGAGCTCTTATCTCTGTGGGAAAACGGGGAACAAGAAAAATCTAAATCCTGTATTGAACGCATTTGCATGAAAACTATTGCATCTATTTTAACTCCATAGAAGCAAGAAGTCGCCGCTGCCATACTCGAGTAATGAGCTGCCGCTTCAGCCAGCAGCTACAGGAAAAGCGTAAAGTTAATTGGGCGGCAAAGAAATAACCCCAAACATATGATGCCAGTGGGATATAATGACTCGGCCAACATTCGTACAAACAGAGCAGAGAAACAGAGGAAAAACAGCCAGGAAACAGCAGAAAGGTTGAAAGCTAAAACAACCAGTGCTTTAGCAGAAAATGTATTTCCCCACTTTCCAGATTTCTTCCTTTTTGTCATGCTGAAATGTTTCAGATCACCAAACAATTTTGAGTCCAGAAAGAAAGATGAGAAATACTACAAAAGCAGTTTCACAAACTTTTTTTTTTTTTTTTTTGTAATTTTCCCCTAAACCTAAAGCTGTTTACAGCTCCTTTCATATTCATACTTTGATACAATAGATTATCATTATTTAAAGTTACAGTTAGTTGAGAATCATTACACAGCTCTCTGGATTTCTATATTACACCAAATGAGGGGATCAGTCTTGATTAAACCTTCTGTTCCCCAGTTCCATCTAAGATAAGCTTTCACAAACACCATCAGGCTTCATCTAAACAGCTGGAGGGTAATAACTTTGCGTCGTTTTGTACCCATCGTGTTTCGGAACCCCAGGATGGATAATAATCTGCTTTGAGAAAATCTGAGGTCCTGTGAGGCCTTTTAGAAAGACCTGCAGAAAAGCAATTATCAAAGTTATAGTTCAGATCTGCGGTTTGAGTGCTTTGCTACACAAACCACCACGACCCAAAGTTGGAAGCAAAACTATCATCGCTGCTTGTTAACTGCTTATTTACGTCTCTCAAGCCTATCTAATTCTACCTGTTGGTGTTTTATATCAGATATTTAACATTAATACTAACATCACTGCACAATGTGGCCAAAACTTTTACTCATTAGGATGTTTTAACTGTAATTTTTATTTTTTATTTTTTTCCCCAAGATTAAAAAGGCAAACTCAAACTTAAACTGACCTCATTTACTGTTTTCTCACTGTTTTGGCGAATAATTATCTCACCAATTGGGGGGATTCAGAGTATCAAGATTAAATCCCTACCTTAAATAAAAAGGTGTTGCGACTTCATGGTAAAAGTAACAAACCCTGTCCGGATGCAGTTGACTACGATGCGTTCCTCTCCCTTAATCCCAGAGCAAATGCACTATTCAGAATACATCAAAAGCCTTTCTATTTCTTATGTTTAGACCTGCACATGTGTTTTAATACTATGACAAGATAGGAAACAGTGTGACAGCTCCTTGGTGTTTTGGATGTAGTTTAGGTGCAACTTAAGAAAATAAATCGCTGCAGGAAAAACAAAGGAGGCAAATTAATGGACTTTCACAGGATAAAACAAATAATTAACCGAAATACAGCCAAAAGCGAAAGGTAAATACAAGTTAAATACTTATTTCTGTGAAGGGTTCTCAAGGAAACAATACCACTTTTAATTAACAATGATACATTAGGTGAAGCTGTTAAAAAGGCAACACCACATCTGTATTCACAACCGTGTCTGCTGTCTTATTTAAAGGGTTGGCTCTTCTCTCAGGCACAATTAGCATCAATCTGCCCGCCCATCAGACAGATTGGTGACGGTGAACTTTATGAACAAGCGATGAAAGGGATTGGTACAATATGCAGATAAAGTGGGAGGAGTGTTCAAGATGAGCGAAACAGCGGAAAAAGATGGAAGAAGGGTATGACGGGGGGATTGAGAATGAATAATTTAGTCCCTCCGTTCCCTCTCTCCTCCTCCCTGCTGAGTTGGTGATATTGCAAAGATGGGGGAAGGATGTGGGGGGACGTAAAAAAACAAACAAACAGGGGAAGAGTGACTACCAAAAAATAATAAGATGGAAGATAGTGTTCGTGTTTTAAGGAGACGGTATGAAGCGATTAGATCAGAGGCGAGCCCACAATCACAGGGGACGACTGGAGCGAGATGTCTGCGTCTGCCTGCATTTCTGCCCTCTCAGCATTCAGCAGGTGTTTGCGCCTTCCTCTCGGAGACCCACCTGCGTCACTAATTGCTCGTTGCCAGGGCAACAGTGGTCTTCCCCGTTCCGACACGAGGCCGAGCGTGCGTGCGCGCGCCGCCGAGTGTGAATTATGACTCATCCAGCTCATTTTTCCTGAGCGGCTATCCTCACACTGCTGTGTGGGGAACACCCACCCACATCTGTCATCGGCGGTTCCCGCTTCTCCTCCTTGTTAACGAGGCTCTTCCCTTCAGCGCTGCAGACCTGCTTGCTTCATCTAAACGCTGACATGGAGTGAGCATTTAAATGAAGCTTTTGATTGCAAGTTTCTTTTTCTTTTTTCCCCCAGAAACAATTAGAAGCAACATCTTTCCATCTGAATGGAACAAAGCTTTCTGTGAAGTGAGATTTTAAACAGCACATTCATTAAAATTTGTTTTTTGTTTTTTTACTGTATATTGTGTTTTCAGATTTTCTTTTATGTGTTATTACCCTAAAGACTTTCTAAAGTAAAAGTTAATGGTCCTATTGTTTTTTATCCTTTGAGGATTTTTTTTTTTTGTCCCCAAACTCCATTCAGTTCACATAAGTAGAACTCTGGCCCAGTGTTTTATTAAGATAATATAACCAATGACATATATGTTTCATAATTGGCTACTTCAGAGTGCAGTTAAAGTGACACTTTACATTTAACTCGTTTAACACTTTTACATTCCTACTCAATCAGCAACTACTGAAAGCATGCTTCAGTCTATAATGTTCTTCTTTTTCTCCTGAGCCAGAGAGTCACAATATGCAGCTCCGATGCAGATTAACTGGGTTAGTAAAGCTACTCCAGTTGCATCTCAGTAAATAGCATAAATGTATCTGGTTATTTGGTATTTGGGTGCATCCATGGTTGAAATCGGGTTATTTATTGTTTTCTGTTAATGGTCTTAATTTCGTGGAAAGCTGTCAGTTGTGCCTCTTACCAGTTTACAATTACTTTATATATATATATATATATATATATATATATATATATATATATATATATATATATATATATATATATATATATATATATATATATATATATAAACTCTGCGCTGAGTGGCTAATGATGATGAAGCTAGTGATTAATTCACAGATTATAATTCAACACAAAATTAAAGGGATATTTGATTGTCTTTTTAAAAATCTGATCATCTGTAGTTCACAATTTTGACATGCTTAGACTGATTAGACCTCAGCTGTACAGTTTCATACTGAGCTGAGATTTTTTTAAAACCATTTTGAAATTTATGAAAACTTTATTCTGCTTGTAAAAATAAAATAAAAAAAGTCTTTGTGCAGATTGTAAAGCAGTTGTCTAAGTATGTGCTCCCAGATCCAGAAAATTACACATTTTTAAAACAGAAATCCACTAAAATGTTTTTTTAAATCTAATCATAATGCTATAATAAAATTTTATAAAATTTACAAATCATGACAGGACATAATGGGTGTTAATCCTTTGTGGGAAACCTGCTGACGTACTTTAATCTCATAGACACAGCCAGCTGGCCCCCTTCTGACTCTTTGCTACAACTGCACTGCTTCTGCAGCAAAACTTAAGTAGAAACTTCCACCATAGTCATACAGGTTTAAACCTAACGAAGCCACTGATTATAAATTTTCTTTTTGAAGATAGTATTTAATATTTTTGTTTATTATTAAAAATATTACACAGATTCACTCTAATTAAAGCAGTGTTGCTAAACATCAATCATTACTAGAAGCTTTTGGCACACATATTGTCTTTTGAGGTCAAATACAGTTTTCCAAACAATAATTTAATTTTGACAGACACTGAATTATCTTTTGCTTTATGCATAATTTGGGATGGTTTAAAAATCTACCAAGCCTTAGAACCTCAACATATTTTGTTCACTGTAATTCGCTTTATTTACGCTTCTTAGGTCTTTTATTTAAAAAAAAAAAAAAAAAAGAACAGAATTGGTGTTGGTTTGATATGTATTTCCCACACTTTCAAACTGAGTTTATATAGGGAAGTATAAAAGAGCTATATAACAAAAATAATAATCCTTGCTCGTATAATATATCCTTCACTTTATACATTGTAATTTAAACACGTTCAAATTTTGGATGTTTTTTTAATTATGTGAATTCTAACATAATTCACTGTTACAATAACTACAATAAGTTTGATTTCAGACATTTTTACTTTTCCAGCAGGATTAATCAAACATGATTTTTTCGAGTTAGCCTAAAAAATAGATTATTAATTATCCTTTTTAATGATAAATTGTGTTTTACTGGCTCTACTTTCAAACTGTTTGCTATTTTACTTTTTACATTGGCAAGGATATATTATTATATTATTAAGGATCAAGGGTTTGGACTTTAGTGTTCAATTTCATCAGGACAGGGTACATTTGTCATAATGTTCCTATCTCATTTTCAACTGGCTACTGAAGATGAAATTCCAGTTCTTTATGAATACCCCCATTAAGAACTGGAAAGAACTTGAAAATTAGCTGAATTTATCAGAAAGAAGGAAAGCAGTCTTACTATCACTTTTAAGCATCCAGCATTCCTAGGTGAGTAAATTTTCATCAGCACAGATGGAGGGTCTGCATGGTTCTTCACGATATTAAGCAATGTTGCTATTATGTCCTTGCACAATATGTCAGACGCTATACTGTCAGCGCTGTTGCAGTGGCAGACATGCATGGTATACATGCCGTGTGAGAACTTTGGTGCTAATGCTGCAATTTTTATTTTGACATGTTCCAAGAGAAGTGACTGGTGTGGGGATCAAATTATGTATGCTAGGGTTAAAAATGCAGGTAGGTGATGGTGGAGTTTTGTTCTTTTCAGGAAATTATCTTCCTATGACATTAAATAGCAAAACAGAAATTCAATTAAAGTGATTTAATACCATCAAACTAACTCTTTTTTTTTTTTTTTTTTTTTTTTTAGCTCTTCCAATTTTCTGCCACAGTTGATTTCTAAGTTCTTTCCACAACAAAATACAAACTCTGGTCCAAGCACTAAACTCTGGAGAGTCCATATAAAACTAGTATTCACTGGGAATGTGTATCATTTGTTTTGACATTTTTTATACTTTTTATACTTTTTGCAAGACAGCAGGAAAACAAATTAAAGGAAAATACATACAAATCAACTAGAATACTTTGGGTGCTAACTAGGAGATTTTTACAATGTGAAAATACTGATGATGACCAGGAAAGGTCCCTGCTAAATTCCTGCTTTATTCTAACATTTTGAAATGTATTTCTTATATAATTTTTTAACACATTGTATAGCTACACAGTATTTTCAATGATCGATACATTTTTTTTACTACATTTTCTACAGTTGATCTTGCTGCTCTAAATCCACACGGTCTCACAAAGAATACATCTTTTGGTTCTGAAATCCATCCATCAATTTTCTGACCCGCTTAATCCCTCATGGGGTCACGGGGGGTGCTGGTGCCTATCTCCAGCATTCACTGGGCAAGAGGTGGGGTTCACCCTGGACAGGTCGCCAGTCTGTCGCAGGGTTCTGAAATCATTCAGTTGAACATAAAATATCTCTCTTTTTTTTCCAGAAATGTCAAAGAATATTAAAAGCCAAAGATTACTTACAACTTAAACAGCTGCCAAAATTAAAATATAGATCTAACAAGATTTGTATGAATTATTTAGCTCTTTTTAATAATCAGAAATTATCAAAGCAGAAATTGCTATACACATCTCTTTTGTTAAACACATCTTATATTGGGGATTGCTATGACTTTCCTATTACAAAGCTACTCTTTAGAAATATGATAGGTCCAGAGTTATTACATCTGATAATATAGTTTTCTTCCTCATAAAAGATTGAAGGACAGTGAATGGTGAGGGAAAAATAAACAGATAGTGCTGCTCCCCTTTAGTATCTATAGAGGGTGCTATTGCTTCTCTATGGAATGCAAATAGAATAGAAATATCCAAATATCCATTATTGTCCCTCAGTGGGGGAATTCATGTGTCCCAGCTGCAAAGGGAAGGGCAAATTGCAGATAGAAACAAAGGTTTTATATATATATATATATATATATATATATATATATATATATATATATATATATATATATATATATATATATATATATATATATATATATATATATATGTGTGTGTGTATGTGTGTGTGTATGTGTATATGTGTGTGTGTGTATGTATGTATATGTGTATGGGTATATTTACGGCTTAAATGAGAAAATACACCTTGCAGTTGTTAAAAATAGCATCCTCAAATTAGAGAAATGTGCAACTAAGTAGCATAATTTGAGAACATGTAACAAAACGTGCATCAATTTTTCTGCGTAGAAAGACAACAACAGACCATGAACAAGAACAGAAAAACTGCAAAAATCAGCTCGGATATGGACACTCCTTTGCGCCTATGATGTAGCAGTCTGTGACTGAGGGAGCTCTCCAGCCCTGCAGCAGCTTTATGACATAGAAACTGAATAAAATAACAGAAACGTCATTCATTGTCCCTCAGTGGAGAAATTCAGATGTACCATCATCAAAGTTAGAGCAATGTGAGAATCAGGCATGAAGAGACTCTTTAAATGTAATGCAACAGAATTATCTGAAGGGATGTTGGCTGGTTATTGCATGCACTGATGCACAACATTGCTTATTTCAGTGCATTGCAAATGTGCTTCTATAGGATTTGCAACTTTGTCAGTTTTCTTTCAAACCATCCTTCTAGAAGGAAAATAAAAAATGGGGCGGGCACATGTGTTTCTTTCA
The DNA here is from genome assembly GCF_011125445.2 of Fundulus heteroclitus. Classification (NCBI taxonomy): domain Eukaryota; kingdom Metazoa; phylum Chordata; class Actinopteri; order Cyprinodontiformes; family Fundulidae; genus Fundulus; species Fundulus heteroclitus. Next base: position 12,944,959 of record NC_046384.1, on the reverse strand, counting down.
GGAAAAAATAGGCACATAGAGGAGGGAAACAAATGATCCTTTTTGAAGTTTAACCACTGCACCTTGCTTTTCTGGGATGGCATAAAAAGCAGCCTGGGGGCTGAATTTTAATGTAAACGTGGCTCTGATTTATTCATAACTCCTTTGCTTGGACTGACCTGGATAGAAGTGGGTGTACACAGCTCCTCCTCGCACACACACACACACATAAACAGTGCACATTCATATCTCTGTGCGTATTTTGCTCAAAAGAGTTGTTTAATTTTTCATGTGGCTGCAGCATCGGGTGATAAAGACAGAACAGCTGGAGTCTTATGGATTATTTTGTACTTTTCTGCAGCACATTTGAAACCAAAGACATAAAACAAAAGGTAACAACAGCATGTGAACAATTACAATTTTAAGAACATTTCATCCCATTTTTAGCATTTATGTGTATTGCTAAGTTACTTGGGTTCTTGAAGCACATAACCTATAGTAACTGCACAGAGAATTGATTCATAGTTGATTATTTTTATATTGTTGATTATATATGTTAATGTCGTATAGTGTGTGATCAACTAATTGCTGTTAATTTTCTCAGAGAGGCTCTGCTGCCACCTAGTGGAGATAACAAAAACCGTGACGTAGAGATGCCGTTTTGCTGTCCATGGTGCTGAAATGAAACGGCTCAAATGCTTCTGGATTCAGGAATCCTTCTGGCAATTTTCAATATTTCTCTTAATTTCTGACTAAATCTGTGCCATAAATTTACCTTAAACCGATCTTCACAGCAACACTACACCTTTCTAAAATAATAATAATAATAATAATAATAATAATAATAATAATAATAATAATAATAATAATAATAATAATAATAATAATAATAATAATAAAAACATGAAAGTATATTAATATATGTATGTAGAATAATACAATAAACTACCTGTGATCTGGGAACGAGCACATCAGTACATTTTGATCTGTTTAAACTTCTAATACTTCTCAGAAAGTAAGGATTACTGCCAAAAAATATTGCTATTTTCAACTTTCATTTATCATTTATAAAAACAAGAGGGGGATAAATCAGAAATGTTTAAAACGTGTGTCTGTGTCCAAGTTGCTTTAGCCTCCTTTTTATTTGTAGACCTGCATGCATCAAAATACTCTATTTTATCCCCCTAAACAAAATGTATTTTCACTAAAATGCATGTAGAAAAAACTCTATATGTTATTAAATAAGTATAGCTCAAATAGGTTACTATAGTTTTATTGCTGAAATAATTCCTGCTACTAGCCCGCATGCTTTTTTATATAGATCATGGCGGAAATGTCAGCCACAATATGTAATCTTCCAGCTGGAAACCTGCACCTGAAAGATAAAAGCAGACATATCAGGCCGCGCTGCAGCTAATCAGCCCATCAATCGAGCCCAGCTCTTGCATTTTTAAACCGTTTATTCAGACAGCCGTTCCTGAGCTGAATACAGACAGCTGGGAATGTGTGGGGAGAGAAAATGAGCTGTGTTTCAGTGTTTGCACCATACCTTTGTACACATGAAGCAGAGGCTTTTGTCTATTATGGCCAATGTGTTACATGTAGGATATTTTATAATCTCTTTGTTGTTCGTCTGCATATCACTCTGGCTCAGAGGGGGTTCTTTTATATCCCATTTAATTGTTGTCCATTTAATTTTGGTGTCCAAAACAACAACATAAAACTCCAAAAGAAAAAAAACATGTAGGTGCATTTCAGTCACTATCAATATCACCAACAAGTTAATTTATTTCAGTATTTTAAATCAGAAAGTGGAACTTATTTAGATTAATTATACAGAGAATGGCTTGCAGCTAATGTGAACCCAACATTCAGTTTGCATATAACCAATAAAATTATTTTTACGACAGATATAATATTTTACATCCTACACAATCACAGGGTAGACTTGTGACGCGACGGCAATCAAGCGGTCATTGAAACCCTCCTCATCAAGAAATGTAAACCATAGCCAAAGATTGCCAAAGATGGTGGCTGTTGAGACTACTGTATCCAAGAATAAAGAAAAATTTAGTGGAAGAAAAATTTAGCAGAAGAAGCTGTATGAAGAACTGCAGCCCTTGAAATGATTGTTAAGATAAACCTGTTCAAGAATTTGTGGGAGATTAACAAAGTGTGGACTGCAGCTAGAGTCATAGCTGTAAGACACACAAATGCAGCCAGGACATGGGCTACAGCTGTTGCATTCCTTGTGTTTAGCTAATCCAGAACTAGCGATAATGTCAGAAGCGTCTTACTGGACTAAGGAGAGAAAGGACCCGACTATTGCTTAGTTTTCCAAAGACAGCAAACAGGCTTAAATCGGAGGCAACTTCGTTCCGGTTGTGATGACCTGGATAACTGACAGTTTACACAGGCATTTTCCAAAGAGATGTTTTAAAAACTGGTGCATTTGATTTGGAAATTAAATCCCTAGAGTCTGGAGGAAGAGTAGGTTGGAACTGAATCCAAGCTGCCTGAGGAACACTGAAAGGTTTCAGTGATAAGTGAGGATTTGGGGAGCTGGTGTTTGTCTTTCATGTTTTCTCAACAAGGACATTTTAGAGCACTTCATGCTTCACACTTTACAGAGATGTGTATTTTATTCTGCAAAAGGACTTGGCATCTGCCCACACTGCCTAAAGTACCGTTACCTGCTTTGATGACAATGCACTGGGTTTGGTTGGACAGCAAACTGAAATGAGCCCAGTGGAGATCTGGGTATTTTCCAGAACATGAGTGACACCAGACCCAACAATGCAGCTGACCTGAAGGCTGCTATCAGAGCAACATGAGCTTCATAAACAAAATAATGTTTTTTTGATCACATAATTTGCAGTAAGGAATATATATATATATATATATATATATATATATATATATATATATATATATATATATATATATATATATATATATATACTGGGTTTCCTTTTTAAAACCCTGTAACATAGATGAGCAGGAACAAGATCGTATTTTTGTGGCTACCTGACATGTTCTCCTGAGACAAATGCGTCTGTCAGGTTTCCATCCTGGGGCCTAATTTTTCCGGCACCTGCTCACCTTCTCCCCCTCCCTCTGGTCCCGTCCTGCCGCCAGGAAAACAACACCTCACTGGACCTCAGCGAGGATGAGCGGGCTGTTGTTCGGAGCGCGTGTGTCACCGCTTGCTTGGCTCGCGGCTTCAGCAGCTGTGGGGCCCCAGACAGCGCTCGCGGACTTGAACGTCAAACCAGCAGAACCGCGGCAAGGGAGACATCCGGTGGTTCCTTTCAAGATAAAACAATTTAAGGGCACTTTTTGTGTGTGTGTGGAACTAAACGATGAGAGTTTCATGTATTGCATATCTAAAAAAAAAACATTTTTTGTAGTTTTTCGTTTTGCATTTTATATTTCTGTTATATCTATTTATTGTTCTAGTTAAATCAGTTCTAAATTTAATTATGGTTATTTCAAAGTCACCTGGGTGTGGATTTGTCCAACAAATGGGAAACAATCTCTTAAAATGAAATAAAACTGAAGCAGAATCGGGCCGTGCAACATGCTAGTGAACCTAAATATACCAGTTAATCCACAGGACTATGTTCTGGGTCTAGTCAAAGCCCAGCTCTTGCTCTCATTGAGATGCTGTTGGATGATGTGGAACAGGCTCTACATGCAAGAAAAAGGTCAAATATATCTGTGTCAGACTGGCAGGTGGCTAACAAAAGCATTAGCCAAATTTTGTCAGACTAACTATTAGGGGGTAGAGTGTACTAATTTATTCTTTTGCTTTTGCTTTGTTTGATTGATAAGTTATTGTTTAATTTTTTTTGTCAAAGTGCTAATAAATCACATTCATATCCAGAGATAAATGTAAACAAGATTAAACATCAATTTATGAACATTTTCTTAATGAGGAACTGAATGGGTTCTATGTTTTCATATGAATTTCAACACGTTTCGACAAGTTAAAGCATACAAATTCTTTATTTTTTTTTCATTTGAAAACATTCATCCCTATAATTTATGGGCACCGACATTACGGGTAAAAGATATATGTTACCATTGTACGTTGAGGTACAAAGGGTGTCAGAAGGTGATAAAATGGGTCAGTTTATTTTTTTATGTTTAGAAACACATTAGTCCCATTTTAAGGCTGTGGGATGGGGGTTTAGCACCTTCCTCCAGTGCTCATGGGGCAGGTGGTGGGGTAAAACCTGGACACGTGACCATTGTTTGAGACAAATAACCACACACAGGCACATTCATACCTACAGACAATTTAAGAGCGACTAGTTGACCGAACATCCAAATCTTTAGACTCGGGGAATGAGTTCAATTTACATTGCAGCAATCTTTTGACCAGGGTATATTTCTGAGTTTTTTTTTTTTGTCACCCTTCGGTTTCCACTGCTGGAACCAGGACCAAATCAGACAAAGGCAGGAAGAAATCCACCCTGAAAAGAGGGCTAGTGTTTTACATTTTGGATTTACACATATGTAAACTTGACATCCTTGTTGAAGATATTTTATTTAAAGAAGCGCATTCCTGCTTTCAGCTTCTCCATGTGAATTGAGAAAGGTTCATGCTCTGAAATTAGAATAATTTGCTGAGTTTATGTTCTGCTGCAAAGATTAAAGCAATCGTTTTTCATACGTTTTGAGTTGTAATGTGTAGCTTTTGAACCATAAGCACTATGAAACAATCTGAGATTAATGCTATTGGTCTGATTTCACAATCTTTAATGGCTTTCGTTGCAGAGGGTGGAGATGTGGGGCTCCAGACTGCAGCAGCAGTCTCCAAGAGGAGATCAGCATCAGGGGATATAATTAGAGATGCACATATACGTTTTTTTTCCCCGGTCCAATCCATTACCGATACCTGGGCGATACCCGATACCTATCCAATACTACTGTTAAATGACTGAATTATACACCTTGCCATGTGAGTGAAGGCATCAGGCTTGACATAAACATTGTTTTAAAAAGAAAAGGTCAGCATGTACTTTAACACTGTGCTTTTGAGTGTGGATATTTAAGTTTGTGGTGTTGAATTTACCAATTTTATCGCCACCCCTAGCAACTTTTGCGTTGCAGGTGCTGTATGTTGCAGTCAGAGTTGTTGGCATATCAGCTTTGAAATGTTTCCAAATAGCAGACATGGCTCGGTCCGGCGCTTACTCCATGTTGCTCTGTGTTTGCTCATCACTAGCTGCTGTGCGTGCGCTGTGTAACCGCTGTTGCAAACATATGGTAGACGTTACTGTATTGCTGTGTATGCCATTAATAAAAAAGAAATGACTGGATCAGAGTCATTCAGCCGATATTCAACCCAACTAATTTATCAATATCTGAGCCGATATTCAATCCGGGTATCGGACTGCTGCACCTCTAGATGCAATGTAGCATATAAACATGACCCCGTAAAATGGAAACAAAAACAAACGCTACCTTGAAGATTAACAGGTTCTGTACAAAGAAATGGTCAGGAACCTGTTGATGAAAAGCCCCTTTTAGTGCCTGACCAGAAATAAGAAAAGGGGGCAGCTTTTGGTTTCTTTTTGCCAGGAATATGTATAATAATAATAATAATAATAATAATTTTGGAAACATAAAAATAGAATAAAACATAAATTCACATTATTTATTTTTATCTACAACAAAAAGTAAAACTGATCGAGTTTTCCGGGGTTTGCCGGTTTCTCATTAGAAAATACATTAACCAAAAATATAATTCATTTTTAGTTTATTATTATTATTAATAATAATAATAATTGTTATTATAATTATTATAAAATATTTTCTAAAAAGTTGAAAAACTCTAAAGGAAGAAAGTAGCTGAATCGCGTTTTATTTTGAAAAGCGAACCTCGCTGTTTCCGGTGAGCGCCTCTCATTCCACGCAGCTGGAACGGCTCGCGGCTCCAGCTCGCGCGCCTCTCTCAGTCAGCGCAACGCAAACAGACCTTCTCGCAGAGGAGGACACCTGAACTGTTTTCCGGGGCTTTTCTTCCTGTTTCTCCTTTGACTCGCCGCGCCTGTTGACCATGGGGACACGAAGTGACGGCCGTGCGCCGGGAATTTGGTGCTGAAGAAGCGGCTCAGTGACAGCTGTTGACTGACAGACAGACCGGTGAGACGTGACGGACAGGTACCCCGCCGCGCGCCTCCAACCTATGGCCTGAAGGAGAGCAGAGGGGGGGGGGATGCTGTGACCTCCACTGTTAATTCTGGACTTCGCCGTGTTGGAGCTCAAGTATGGGGCTGTCATAGCCGGTAAAAGCGGAGACTTTGGGGGGGGTGGGGTGGGGTGGGGTGGGGGGGTTGTCTGAATTTTGTCTGCGCTCCGGTGGACACTGAACAGACCGGAGACGCGGACGGAGACGGCGACGCGTTCCCGTCGTCTGTGTCGGCGGAGACATGGCAGCGGCCATCGCCAGCGGTCTGATCCGCCAAAAGCGGCAGGCCAGGGAGCAACACGCCCACCGGCCGACCACTCACCGGCGGCGGAAAAGCCCCGGTAAGAAGCAGGGGCTGTGCAACGGCAACCTGGTCGACATCTTCTCCAAAGTCCGGATATTCGGGCTGAAGAAGAGGAGGCTAAGGAGGCAAGGTGTGAGGACGCACGCACGCACGCACACTCACGCACAGATCTAGTTCCCATTCACGCCCAGATGGCTCGTTGTGCACCAAAAACACGCACTGACGCACACACAGCCGCGTCTTGTGGTGGCCTGTGGTTCACCGGTTTGCAGGTGCATCCATTATTGAAGCCACAGATTAGTCTGTCTGGCCTCACCCCCTGGAGTCTCACTCCAAATTCCAGCTCATAATTTAAAGATTCAGCCTCGCCGTTCTCGCTCTCTCGCCCGTTTGTGAAATTCGCCTTTCCTCTTCCACCTTGCAGGGAAAACCCAGAGACTAGAACCACTGGATCCAGATCCCAGCTTTCCCTCTAAGGCCCCGGTGGCAGTTTCCGACGGGGCTCTCTGCTCAGGGCGGCATCTCATAGGGGCGACACGGGCACCTGTTGCACCCTGAGTTAATTTTCGGGGCTCCTTCTTGTTGTTGCTTGCAGTACTCCAACATAATACGGCTTTAGTTTATTAGCAACCCCTGATTCCCTTAAATCTACGAGCCGTTTCACCGTTTTCACTGCATTCGATCCAAATCCACCGTTTATCATTGAAGCGGACGATGCCGCACCGAACGGCGATTTCTCTAAAGCGCACGCAAGGATGACGCAAAGCATTGATTCTCTTCTTTTCCTTCCTGGGGTGCAGAAGGAGGGGCTCGCCCGGGGGGCCGGCGTCTGCGACCGGGACCCGGCGGCGCTCGTTGTCGGACGAGGAATGTGAGATGATTGCGTGGCGCTGCAGGAGTGAATGCAGCTTAATGAGAATGTTGTGATTGTGTGCTGTGGGAAGCGGCAGCGAGACGAGCGCCGCTCTAATCAATTGATTGTGTTGGGAACCAGCAGGCGATTGTGTGCGGGGATGGGGAAAAGGGGGGGGGGGGATGTCGGGAGTGGGTCGGTTCTCACTGGTTTGTTCTGGTGGGTGATGGGAATTTGAGTCCTCCTACATTCTGCTTTTACCACATTTACACCGCCCCGCTTTTCCGCCTTTTTCCCCTCGTCTTCCTCCGTCTTCTGGCCTCCTCCCAGCTCCATGTCCTATTTCTCTCAAAGTTCCTCCCCTTTCCTCCTCATCCCCCCCTTTCCATCTCTCCTCCTCTTGCTCTGTTCTAATCCTCTTCCCACCTGGAGTCTTTCTGTTCCTCCATCTTTTCTTCCACACACACACACACACACACACACCTCCAACCTCAGATCTTTTCACACCTCCCCTTCCAGCTTCGTACGACTTTTCTCTTGCCATCTTCTTTCTGCTTCTTCGCTGAGGGAAAGGGAACAAAACCTCTTCCAGAGGTTTTTTTTGGGGGGGGGGGCAGGAGAGACGCACCGATATTGATCGGTTCGGTTTTCTCAATTCTCCTCCTGTTTGCGGTTTCATACATCTTGTTAACGTTAATCAAAGGTGAGAGCCGCGGTGTGAGGAGATGTTAAGCTGGAGCCGTAGACAGTTTGGTCTCAGGATTCAGAGGCCGAGTTTAAGACAACATAATCAAAGCCTCATATATAGTGTTTCTATCACAAAATCTAATTTGCAGCTTTAAGGAATTCCTTTTGGCTGAGTCACGGCGTCGGGAGGTGACATTTTTCTCACGGCTCACGCCGCTATGTCTCCACAGGTCTGTGGAAAAGGTTTCCTGATAGGAAAGCGTGTCTTACGTTTAGTTTCGTCGAGTAAGCGACGCGACACAGGGAGAGGTGAGGATAAAGGAGACAGTAGATGACCTTTTCCAGCAGACTCCGCTGGGCAGGGTACTCTGCTTCCTTCAGTCACTTAATTGTCATTTTCGGATCACATTCCTGCACCAAAAAAAAAAAAAAAAAAAAAAAAACACATCCGTTCAGCTGGCTCGCTGCTCATTTGCTGCTTTAAATTTCCGACCCATTCGCAGAAGAGAAGATTGTGTCTGTTTGGATGTGGCAAATAATTGTCAATTGCCGTTATCAATTAAACGGCTTTAATAACGTGAGAGTGATTGCTTCCGACAGCCGGAGGTGGTGAGCTGCCTCGTTATTGGGTTGGTGAAATAGCTACAGGTTTGCTATTACTTACGAACACAGAGGGCAGCAACAACACAACGCCGTGTCGGCCAGGCAGCCGCGGTGCCTTGTGAAAAGTATCCTTTCCCCCTAAATTATTTCACCTTTTGTCACATTGCAACCGCGGACCTTGTTATTATTATTTTATAGGGATTTAATGCGACAGAACGACACAATGGAGCGTGTAATTGTGAAGTGGAAGGAAAGTAATACGTGGCTTTTTAAAATTCTTTCAAACAAAAGGCTAGCCCGACTCATTTTGCTACAGCTATAGCTGCTTTCAATGGTCTTTTTGGAAATTTCTGCCCATTCTTATTTGCAAAATGCCTCCAAGTGACTCAAATTGGGGTGGAGAGTGAACAGAAATGTTCACGTACAGCCACAAATCCTAAATTGGACTTGGACTAGGCCGTTTTAACACATGGCTATACTCCAACGCTCTGGCTGGACGTTTAGGACTCCTTTCCTGCTCAGAGGTGACGCTCTGCCCTAATCTCACGCCTTTTGCAGCGTTTTCCCATCAACCTCTTACCAGTATCAGCCCAGTATGATAACGGCAGCACCGTGTCGCATGTAGGTTTAGAAAATCCAGACCAGAGCACCGTTTTGCACATGCTTGCGTCGCCTTCATGGCTTTTGGCAAACCGTGAACAGGACCTGCTTATGGCTTTCTCTCAAGAATGCTTGCTATAAGCTGCATCAGGTTTTATTTAGGGTGTCATTGGAAAGGGATTTCTAAATAAATGCATGCCACACTTTTCAGATTTTTTTTAACAACAATTTAACCTTTTATTCCACCGCGAATTTCTGAACACATTACTAATATATTATGAAAAATAATAGTTTGAACACGTCCAATGTGTTTTAATACTCATACAGGTGATGCTCATACCCAGAGTAGAAGGCGCTTTAACTTGTGTCTGCTAACACGGAGCCTTAAAGGTGTTAATAGTTGAATTGTCTCTGTGCTCCTGATTTCCAGCTCTCTCCTCCCAGCCGCCGTGATTCTAAAATCCGTGAAGGCGGATTCGATAACACGCTGAGCTGAGAATTCGTCTCAGAGATGCAGAGTTAGGAAATGCCAGTGCATTGAAATTAAGGTGGAAATTTCCCCTCAAATGGCATCATGAGCGTTTGAGGGAAACGGAGTTGTTGTTTGAACCAGCAAATCATCCAGCGTGCCCAGGCCTGACCTGGCATTTAGTCATGACATGTAAAGGGGGGGCCCCGTGTCTCACGGATGACCCCCGATCACCTGCGCGTTTCCCTGGAAGAACACCGGTCAAAGGCTAAGTAAGAGGCAGCTCTAAATAAAAACGACTGGAGTGGAGAGCCATAGCCGAATGGTTTCACATTATAGACATCGCTGGTGATGAATGTTACCCAGGGAGGGGGGGTCTGCGGTTTGCTCTGCGTTTTTACGCACGTCTGTGGCAGGCTGTCTGGATGGGGCGGTCCCGTGAACTGGGGTTGATGCAATCCATCAATAAACACGATCAATGAACGACACCGGTGTTTTTTCACACGACGTGTTCTCCCTCCTCAGGGGCTATAGGACAATGTGCAACAACATAAAGGCTGCTTGCACGCTTTGCAGGGGGAATTAGACCATTGTGTTTGTCTTGGCATCAACGCAGGTTTCATCGTTCTAGATTCACATAAATCTGCCGTTTACGTCTCAGCGTGCGTCTGTAATCACTTATCGACCTGAGGCAAATGAGGATAAAATGGGCGCATTCACTCGCGGCGCGTGCGTTCTTCACTTGGGCGCTTTTTGTGCTCCCGGCTTGCGCGAGGTAACGAGTTAACAGACGATGCCATGTGTCAAATCCGCGTGGCCGCCTTGATTGGCTGACTGATTCAATCAGGTCCCATCATCTCCAAGAGACGGGGAAAAAAGGTGTACGTGTGTGTGTGTACGTGTGTGTGGTTGGATGGATGGGGGAATACCCCGTCTCTGGAACAGTCTGGAATCACGAGACTGTTCTCATGGCAACGCGAGGATGGGAATTTCCCTGGTAACAAAAAAAAAAAAAAAAAAAAAAAAAGGAGCACAGAGATGCAGGGAAGAGTGGGAATCTCACTTTGGTTTCCCAGGATGGGTGGGTCAGGGTGACAGAAAGGGCCGAGGAAGCGGGGCAAAGACCATGTCAAATAATAAATTACATTTTTATACGGCGTTTTGATGGCATGCTTTTTATGATGCAAAGTAATATATAATGTCACATTTATCCCACAAAGCTCAGTTAGTAAAAGGAGAAAAAGCGTAAAACATCCAAAAACTGCAATCACTTAGCTGCATAGATGTGCACAATGTTAAACTAATGAGATGTTAACTCACCCTTTGATCCAATTTTGGCTTTCAGTCCTACAGCAAATAATACGATTTATAGAAATTAAAAGGTTTCTCTTCCTAGAGTTTAAGGTCCTTTTAGTGCATCATGTCCATCGTCAAAGGTTTCTCCAGCTGGAATATCGAGTAAAGCGTCACCGCCCCTCTCCCACCTGTTGCTGCACATAACCACTAAGATGGACTTACAAGCTTCTGTGTTATATTAACGCACAGTTTACTGAGTGTATATAGCTTCTGTATATATATCCTTTTTACTTTTTATTTTACTGTATTCTTATTTTTTGTCTGCACCATCAATACCAAGTCAAATTCCTTGTAAGTGCAAACCTACTTGGCGATTAAACTGGATTCTGATTCTGATTTTGATTCTGAAAGGAGTCTACCACACTTTGCTCTTGCTTGAAAGGAAACCCAGTTTCTGTTGTTTGAAAATACTTCTAAATGAACAAATGTTCTTACAAAATTGTACCCTAATAATTACTGTTATTTTAGCACCAGTTGGAATTATTGTTAAATAAAAGTATTCAGGTTTTATTAATTTTTCTGCTAAATTTGCGTCTAAATACCATGAAACAGGTGTTGAAACAGAAAACCTATGTATGTTTTCCAAATTAATCACTGAACACAACGAATAAATAGGAAAGCAAATTGTAGTGAAGGAAATCTGGAAATCTATGTTTTTTGGACTCTTATAATACATGTTGACGAGCTATTATTGGAAAAATCCCTAATTCGACCAGCATTATGTCCTGAAAGTAAAGAACTGTCTGAATATTAGTGTCAGATTTGAGTTTTTTTAAATCCTTTAGGAGGAAGCGGGAGGTCTGCACAGAACACATGAGCTGTGAACACTGTGGCCCAGGTTGTCATCTGCAGGGCAGCACAGCTGCGGCAAGTCAAATATATCTCTGCAAGTGTTAATGAGACCTCCTAGGTAGCTTCATTAGCCTTGAAATGAGGAGATAAAAAGTGACCACTGCAAAAAACGGAGAAGAGGTGTAATCAAAACAAAATTAGATGTGTATATTGGGGGTTTTCGTCGCCTTTCATCACTGGCCCGCGGTAATTAGGAGCGCAGAGGGTCGATGAGCTTTTAAAGGACGCTGTGGCCTGAGTCGCTGCTTTAACATTTAATGTGAGGAGTGTGTGTGCAACACCTGTGTTGTGCAGATTCTACACATTGCAAAAAATATTTATGCGGCTTAAACGTGTTGGAGCAGACAGGGCAGGGTGAGGTTATAAAACAATACAAGCTTGGAACGTCATTCTAACGTATGAACCTGGAAAAACACAACTGGTTCTGACCGGATGGGCAGTCCTGGAAGAAAACCCCAATGAACCTCAAACCCCCCAGCCAGAGAAACAGCCGAACGGTTTAAAGCAGTGCCTTATCATAGGTTAGAACGGCCTAGTCAAAGTCCAGACTCTCCATCCCTTCAGACTGAGCTTCGTTACTCTGTTGAAAAGAAGAAAAACAATCTCTTTAGAAAGCTGGTAGAGATACATCCCGAAATATTTTCAAGTTGTAATTGCAGCCAAGTGTTTCGGAAAGATGCTGACTCAGGGGCTGAGTGCCACTGCATGCCGCCATTTTTAAACCTTTATTTGTAATGTGTCTTTTGCTTCAGCTGCACGATTATGCCATTACTTTGTCCTGGAATAGTCCACTGGGTTCCTAGTCATTTCCTGCAGCAGTAACTAAACACTTTTGTAGGTTTAATGGTGAGCGCAGAATGAGTTTTACGTGATTTCCAGCTTAAACCACACCGGCGGAGGGTTGCCGTCTGATGTTACTTTGTTTATTATTCAGCAGAGGGAGGCCTCTGTGCTTTGGGCTTACAGATGTGGATGTTAACTAAGACGTCAAACCAACTTTGAGGAAGCCGTTCCTTAAAGGAAGCTCGGCAGCCTTGAACGTTTCTGTTGGCTGAGTCACAACAAGAAGCCTGAAACACGTTTAGGCGAGGCCACCGAAATGCACCTGCTTCTCTAAATCTCCGTTTGCAGCACTCTGGGCTCCGAGCAGAGCGGCTCCCGCTTAAGTCCAGAAACAGAAATACACTTTGTGATTCATCCTAATAATGTCATGTCTGTGTGACGCGTTATGTAAGCGGACAGGAGGCTGAACTTTTTCAGGGTTCTTCCACAGCATGAAACAAGTGTTTTTCAGGTCTCAAAATGTGTTTTAGACGATTTAAATTAGAGAGGCAAATAAGATCGGTTGTTGAGGACCGTTTTACATATTTCTTTCCTTCAGCCAAGAGACCTTGAAAAACTCCATCATGCATTCATCACCTGAACTGCCGCACCTCTCTGTTGGTCCAAAATGCTGCAGGACGTGATTTTTTTAAAAAAATGTCTTTTGCTTAAAGGTTTTAAATAGTTTAACATTCCTTTCGCTCCAGCCGTATATTCGGGGAAAAGCGCTCAGATCACCCACACAGATGGAAGAATGGAGGCTTTTGTCGCCTGATTAATCGAACTGCGGAGCCTTTAGTTTATTTTAGTTCATTTAGTTTCTCTGATCTCTGCTGCTTTATCTTTAGATCACACTGTGGTCACAGTTTTCACTTTTAAATTAAATGGACAATGACTTTTCTATTATAAGACTTTATTCTCTCATATCTTTTTAAATGTCCTCTGCAACCTTCCTTCCTTCTTTCTGTCCTTTCTTGTGTCCTTCTGTTCCTTCCTCTAAGTTGTGTCCTTTCTTTTTTCCCTGTGCCCTTCTTTCCTTTAATTCTTTCCTTATTTCCATGTATCCTTTTTCTGTTTCGTGTCCTTCCTTCCTTCCTTCCTTCCTTCCTTCCTTCCTTCCTTCCTTCCTTCCTTCCTTCCTTCCTTCCTTCCTTCCTTCCTTCCTTCCTTCCTTCCTTCCTTTTTTATGCCCCCTCTAAAGTCCGACCTCCTTTTTATGTCCTTCCCTCCCTCCTTTGTCTTTCCTGTCTTTCTCTCTTTTGTGCCTTATCTACTTCAGTCTGTCCTTTTCTTCTTTTCTTTCTCCGTTCCTTCCCAATATAAGTTACTTATTCCTTCCTTCCTTCCTTCCTTCCTTCCTTCCTTCCTTCCTTCCTTCCTTCCTTCCTTCCTTCCTTCCTTTCTATGCCCCTTCTAAAGTCCTACCTCCTTTTTATGTCCTTCCCTACCTCCTTTGTTTTTTCTGTCTTTCTTCCTTGTGTCCTTCCTTCATTCTGTCCTTTTCTTCTTTTCCTCCTTCTGTGTTTTTCCTTTCTTTCTTCCTTCCTTGCTTCCTTCATTCCTTCCTTCCTTTTTATGTCCCCTCTAAAGTCCGACCTCCTTTTTATGTCCTTCCCTCCCTCCTTCGTCTTTCCTGTCTTTCTTCCTTGTGCCCTTCCTTCCTTCAGTCTGTCCTTTTCTTCTTTTCCTCCTTGTCCGTTCCTTCCCAATATAAGTACTTCCTTCCTTCCTTCCTTCCTTCCTTCCTTCCTTCCTTCCTTCCTTCCTTCCTTCCTTCCTTCCTTCCTTCCTTCCGTGTGTCATCAATTCCTTTTTCCCTTGTGTCCTTTATTCTTTTTTTACTTTCATAGGTCCTTCCTTTCTCCCTCCATTGTGTCCTCCTTTCATTGTGTCACCCTCTGTCTTTTTCCACCCATTCTTCTTTCCTTCCTTGTATGCTTCCACCTCTCCTTTTGTTATTTTTATTTCCTTCCCTCCTTTTCCTTCCTTCCTTCCTTCCTTCCTTCCTTCCTTCCTTCCTTCCTTCCTTCCTTCCTTCCTTCCTTCCTTCCTTCCTTCCTTCCTTCCTTCCTTCCTTCCTTCCTTCCTTCCTTCCGTGTGTCATCAATTCCTTTTTCCCTTGTGTCCTTTATTCTTTTTTTACTTTCATAGGTCCTTCCTTTCTCCCTCCATTGTGTCCTCCTTTCATTGTGTCACCCTCTGTCTTTTTCCACCCATTCTTCTTTCCTTCCTTGTATGCTTCCACCTCTCCTTTTGTTATTTTTATTTCCTTCCCTCCTTTTCCTTCCTTCCTTCCTTCCATTGAAGTCCTGACCACCATAGAAACATCTGCAGTTAATTAATGTTGAACAATAAGATATTATTATAATTATAAGGTGGAAATTTCCACCTTATAATTATAAGGTGGAAATTTCATATATAACATGTATATAACATGCCTCCTACACATATAAATGTGTAGGAGGCATGTTTTGGGATAAAGGATGGTGAGAGGGAAAAATGAAGGGTTTATGCAGGCAGAGTGTTCACCCTGATATTGTTGGCATAATTTAAAACTCCAAAGGGCTAGAAAGGGCACCAGGCATCATTGTCAGAAGATTTTTTTAACATACATTGACTGGATGAATAAATTATCTGTTTCGACCAGATCACAGTTTTCGTATCGACTTCATCACGGCGCAACTTGACAAAGCGGTGCGATGGGAAATGCAGCTGAAGTGGTTGCTTAGAGCACGGCTGCTCCTCTCTCCTCCTGCTGCACAAGATGGACCCCTCAAAGACGGAAAAAACACCCCCCCACCACCCCGGGGCTCGCGCTCCCCCTGACAAACTGGGTCAATGGCAGCTCTTTTCTGTCTGCATTAGAGGGTGCACCTTCATGGATTCACCTTCTGTCTCTCACGCACTCAGAGGGGATTCCCACATTCACTGTAGCTGCAGAGTCACCCATTCACGGGGAGACGATGGGCGTGGTCACATCTGGGCGAGCGGCCATATTAGGTGACCGGTTTAAAGGATTCGGCTCAGTCCCATTTCTGAAAAGCTGTTTTCGGTTATTACTTTTAGTTCGTTTCCATTTTCTGATGCAAAATGCGAGTGCCACACAGCAAAAGGTAATGAGACTTATAGTAGCTGCAGCACTAAATGGCTCAGATAACTAGAAGTCAGACTGGGATCTAAAATGTACCAGCTGTCCTTTTAGGCTGATTAAATAACTCTTAAGTATAAGCATGTAAAACATTAACCCCATGTTGATTTCACCTTTCTGGCATTCCCTAAAATGTGAAAGGCAATTTGTTGCTAAAGTTCATCATATCTCTGAGAAACATTGAAGGTGCCAGGCAGCAGCTGTTTACTTGTGTTTTCTCTTTTGATTTGTTTTCATCAAAGAAATTGCTGAGTTTGCACACAATCAGCAAAAGTCTGGGCTGTTAGCAAATTTTATTTCTGTATTTTCCTTTTGTCGATTTGTATGGAAAAAGGTTTTATCCTCCCAAACTTTCTTATCCCGTTGTTTTAAAAAATGCATCCAGTCCATCTATTCGTCAACAATCCCATTAATCTGTTGTCCGTCTGACCCGTTCATTATCTGTTTTCTGTCCAGCAAACCATGCTTTGGTCTGTCTGTCTGTTCCTATATCATCCATCTGATGTGTTTTTTTATTAATCCTTCTATCCATCCCTTTACCCAACATCCGTCTGTCTATCTGTTCATCCATTTGACCGTGCATTTGTACATCTGTGCATCCGAACAGGTTCATCTAAAAAAGATAAAAGAAAAAGTAAATTTTTTTGTCACTAATTTGAGAAAATTCATTACATTATTGTCACTATCTATTTTATAGATTAATTAGAGTAAAATATTCTAATCCTTTATTTCTTGCAATTTTCATAGTCACGCCTTACAGGTAACGAAAACGCAAAGTTCAGTCTCTCAGAATATCAAAAGTGATCATTAAGATTAGGGCTGGACCTTTATCGTATTGGTTTATCGTTATAGTGAAATATCTCTCATCATGATGAGAATTAGGATTAATCTTGACAACGATAAATTCCAACCAGCGGTGTCTGAAAACTGCCAGTGTTGTCAGGATTGTTAGTTTTGCTTTTTTTTCTCCACTGTTGAGAGCACTAAATAAATTCAAAAATAAAAATGCAGTTACTGTGTGTGGTTTGGTTATAAAAGTCACACTTCTTCATATAACCAGGTTTCTAATGAAACATATTTCAAATTTAGTTTTAATATTAGATTTTTTTTAAATGTTTTTATGGACAGTATTTGTGCTTATGGTGCTACAATTGACATGCAGTCACAGCCACAGTTACCTAAAAAGGACTGCAAGAAGCTCTAAATAGACTTTTATCATCGTTATTACAACATTACCACAATATATTTAGATAAATGTTAGAGTCCATATCGCCCACTCCTAATTAAGATCATTGATGGTGCTTTTCCTTCCACCCAACTTTCTCATCTCATCTGCTCAGTCAATGGTCTTCCCCACGATTGTGACTGACCCGGACTGAGAGACGAACCTTTGCAGATGTTTTGAGTTAAATCGGTGGTTAAGAGTTGACACGAGTTTCCAGTCATTTTCTGAGAGCGATTTTTGGGGTTTTTCTTTTATCTGTAAGTCATAACATTCAAAATGACAGGTAATAAAGACTTGAAATATTTCACTCTGTGTAATAAATATGTATAATATATAGGTTTGACTTTCTGAAAGGAGGTACAAAAGTTCTTGAGTCTTTTCTCTTAGTCTAATTTATTGAGCTGTGCCAGGACTGGGAGCTGAAAAACTATGTTTAGCTATGTAACAGTTAGGAAATGTAATGATTTAGGAAAGACTGAATGGCTTAAAGTGTATTTGCTCATTACATTTTCTGACATTGAAAAAACATTGGATCAATGTCTTCTGGATTTAAGTTTTAAAAACAATTTTACTCGAAACTCTCTGTTCCTCTTGATGCACTAGGAACTATATTCCATCAAGTCCTATAAGTTTAGCTGTCTTTAAAAAAAAAAAAAAAAGACATATCTAATATGTTAAAGTATGTGGATTTTGAATGTGAAAAACCTAGACATGGTGATGCCAGAGCGTTTTAATGTTTGACTTATTTTAATTTAATTAGCCCACAGGCACATATTTCAGGCCTGCAACCCATTGCACTTTTTAATCTGACCAATTCTTCCACCGACACTGAAAAGCTCCCGTTGCGTTGAGGGAGCAGGGATTAAGGATTTCAGGTTGTCCCACTTTTCAGCGCACTTACACACCCTATGATAAAGGAAAACAATAAATACCTGTAGATCAACATGGTGTACAATCACAAGGCCAGCAGCGTATGTAGAAAATTGCTGCGAGGCTGCACTTTAGTATCAAAGCTTCAGAAATAATTTATCTGTGTTATTCAAGTGGAACAATGACCACGAAGGACGGATTAGTCCAAAAATCCTGTAATGGATTGGATATGCTCGACTAGACTTTCCCGAAGGAAATCCCAAGGGATGCAGGAGGTTACATGTGGTCACATTGTGCTTCTTTTAAAAAGGCGTTTTATCACAAAGGTGCCCTCCGTGGTGCATCCAGGAGCCGACTTCACTGCGCATTACAGACCAAGTTCTGCAGAAGTTACTTCTAAAACCTGAAGACTAAAGACATTATGTGTAAAGCTTCATCTCATAACCGTTTCTTCTCTTTCGTCTTTGTTTGCTGAGCGCAGAACCACAGCTGAAGGGCATAGTGACCAGGTTGTTCTGCAGGCAAGGCTTCTATCTCCAGATGGGCCAGGATGGAAGTCTAGACGGGACCAAAGATGACAGCACCAATTCCTGTTAGTACACACACACACACACACACACACACACACACACACACACACACACACACACACACACACACACACACACACACACACACACGCTAATGCATAGTCTCTACACAACGGAGCATCATGCATGTTGGTAAATATAGAAAATGCTTTTAGTTTGCAGAAGATAATTTAAAAAAAGCAACCAGCCTTTTTCTTTTGACCAATCTCAACATGTTTTTTTCTTTAAAGCTCGAATGATCAAAGCAAAAACTGCTGTGATTTATTTTTTTTAAAGTTAGAATTTATTACGGACTTTCTCTAAGGGTTAAACTGATGCCTTCAGACTCAAATATACACACACAATCCAACAGACATTTACACCTTTTCCACTGTTGTGCCATTACGCATGTTTTAAGTTATTGAATGTTTATTTAAACAAACTCTGTCTGTTAGGTATTGTCCAGTGAATATCACCCAAAACATCTGATATCAGCACAATAGTTGAAAGGAATGATTGGAGCACTGTCGATCTTTTAACAGCAAACTCTGCACACACATAGAAAAAATGAGTGACAATTTCTCTTCACGTTCCAGAATCTATTAACAGAAATAAATGAACATCCAGAGAACATCACTATATAATCCTGTTTAACTGAATTAACACTATATTTCATTCAACAAATCCTAGGCTAGTGAAATTTAGCTAAACTACAAAGCAAAATGAAGATTAAAGAAACTAAGGAACTGTGTTCGCACCAAAGAACAAAGCAAGAGTTAAAAATAGTAGTAAACCATCATCAGAATAATTCAGTGAATCCGGGTTCACTGCAGATCTAAATTAGAGAACCAAAGTTCATCTTAAAAAAAGTGGGGATGAGCTTATGGTTCTAGGCTTAGGTTAGCTTTTTATTTTAATCAGCCAATAAATATACTGTAGAAGCATAACACGCATGTATTTATGCTACGCCACACCTAAATTAGAATTAAGTTCTAATTTCAGACGCGTATACGCTCCTTGTTTATCAGGGAATAAACAGGAAAACTACATCCTGTGTCAAAGTTTACTGCCAAAAATATGCCAAAAGTCGAGTCTTCAGTTAGGCAGCAAGGTGGTAGAAGTCACCTTGTTGAGGCTGCTGATTGATGGGATGCCCTCGTTTTTGCTGAGCTCTCTGCCTCTCCTCTCGCAACAGTTCGTTAACTAGAGGAAGGAAGACCAAGGCGCCTACTTGGTGCTCTTTTCATGTACCAAAAGCTTTTTTTTCTTCAGAACAGAAACACGCAGCTGTGAAGCATCTGGTGTAAATTTACGCTTTTAAAAAAACACGCCTGTAAGCCGCACCCGGTGTATATCCCTCCTTTCTTCAGACTCAACAGACTTTCCTAAATTTCCCACCAGGAATTCTCTTGTTGTTTTAAGTTATCCTCTGATTCAGAAGCAATTGGTCAGAATCCCGCGTTGAATCCTGGAGCTTAAACTGTTCATCCACTTGTTTACAATCTACTGCTCCTCAGACGCCTCCTTTCTCTGTGAGATCCCCCCTCCTGATATTTCCAGTGTTCCAGCTGATTATCATGCCTTGCAGCAAGGACTTTGCCCTCTCTTTACTACTGCAGTAGACCTCCTGCCAGGTACACCCCTACCATCTGGAGGTCCATATAACATCCTCCCGCCCAGAACACAGAGCCATGGGAAAATACATCAGTGGATCCTTCAACACTGGCATCATTCATCCCTCTCTCTCCTCTGTGGGAGTTTGATCTTTGTAGAAAAGAAAGACAAAACACTTGGACCCTGTATTGACTACAGACTTAACCAAACCACTGTTAAAAATAGGTACTTCCTACCACTCTTTTCATCTGCATTTAGACCTGTTCAGGAAAACTCCACCTTTACTTAATTGTCCCATCTTGTTTGAAAGGGAAGACAGCTTTTCAGATTCATGTTGGACATTTGGAGGACTTTGCCACGCCATCTGGACTAACCAAGGCTTCTATTCGCTCTGATCCATGACGTATTTAGGGATTTTCTTTACGTTTTTGTATTTGTTCATCTCAACAACATCCTGATCTTTTCAAATAGCCACATTAGACAGGTTCTTTTTGAAAATCGTCTTTTTGGGAAACCTGAGAAGTGTGAATTTCATGTCTCTTCCATAACTTTTTAGGATTATGTTTTTGAGGGTGGCCAAATCAGGAGCGATCCGGAAAAGACCCGAGCTGCTCGTTGGTGGCCCACCCCAAACTCCAGAAAGCAGCTCAAAGGCTTACTGAAGTTTGGCCAACTCCTACAGAAGATTCAGCAAAGCTTTCAGTTTTGGTTGCAGCTCCCCTGACAGCTCTCACTTAAGTTAAAGAAAAATAATTGTCCTGGTCTGCTGGCGCCAATAATGTATTCTCTGAACCTGAAGAAAGATACTCTAACACTCTCATC
Source organism: Fundulus heteroclitus (assembly GCF_011125445.2). Taxonomy (NCBI): domain Eukaryota; kingdom Metazoa; phylum Chordata; class Actinopteri; order Cyprinodontiformes; family Fundulidae; genus Fundulus; species Fundulus heteroclitus. The sequence goes on along the minus strand of NC_046384.1, from coordinate 12,923,987 downwards.
CTGATTCACCCCGATCAATCCTCCCAGTTCTAAGAACAAGCTGTTATTGTCACTGTTGTTGACAGCTTGCTTCCTAGTTGCCCTCCAAAAGCTCCCTTCTGCCTCTGAAACTGCAGGACTCCTCATCCACCATGTCTTCAGACTCCACGGCATCCCCTTAGAAATTGTTTAAGATTGAGGTTCTCAATTCATTGCGACAGTTCGGAAAGACTTCAGTTCTGCTTTTAAGAGTTGAATCCCATCTGGGTTTCATCCTAAAACCAATGGTCAGTGTGAGCGTAAGAACCAGGAGCTGGAGAACACACTTTGTGGTGTTTGTGCCTCCAATCCAGCCTCCTGAAATCAACATCTTACTTGGGTAGTATATGCTCACAATTCTCACATCTCAGCATCTTCTGGCCAGCTTTCTTACTTCCCATCATTCCTTTCTTTAAAGCTCACCGCCATCGTTGCCATAAACTCTGGAAGCAGACCACAGTAGCACTCCAAAGAACTTAAGCTCAAAATAAGAGGAATGCCCACCGGAAACGTATGCCTGCTCCCACTTACTCACCAGGTTAAAAGGTTTGGGTTTTGTCTAAAGATTGCCCCTGAAAACTTGTTCCAGAACATTTTGGGACAGATTTTTTTGGTCCTTTTGAGGTCAAGTCTGTCATCAGCTCATTTACTGTCCGGTCAGTCAGGAGGAGCTTAAAGAGGAGCGGGTTCCCTGAGGCAGATGCCAGATTGTTTTGCTCACAGGAGTGGTAATCAGGCTCTTTATTTCCGGTGTCTTTATGCTCCTTGAGATTTTGACGCCCTTCTTTGGTGTCTCTCTTACACATAAGGCTCCGCTGTCTTGCTGTTGTACTTGCTCTTGACTCCAGTGGTCTGGCCCTCCTTAACGCTCCCCAGACCGCCCTCCTGGAACAACTTACCAGGATTTCCCATCAGTCACCCACCCGCCTGTCCACGTTTACCACTCCACAACTCCATGAAAATAAAACAAAAATATAACCATCAGCCAACCCACTCACAAATCCCCCACGGACCTGAGCTTCTGTGGACATACTCACTTCCTCCTGGAACACCATCTCCTCCCCCAGTAATGCAATTTTTGTTTTGCATTTGATTACAAAATTAATCCTAACCATCTTGGCTCTCAGAAATCTCAGAAATGTGCTCCACACATTGACCAATAAACTTTCCAGACTATATCAGAGTGTCTGTTATATACTGGAGTCTCACTCTTAACAACCATGACAAAAAGAACAATGTTCCAGCTAACAGGTACGGTGATGGCAGCATCATGCTGAGGGGCGTTTCTTTCTGCCAGTGTTATTCTCGCTTTGTACAGTTTAAATCAGCTCTACCAATTCTGAAAAGACTGGCTCAAATATCCAGCCATAATTATACCAGATGGTTATAAAATGTGTGCATGTGTGCTGAAGGTGCACCAAATTCTGGTTTTCAAATGTTCGTTTAAGTTAAATTGTATAATGTTTTAGCCTTTTAATTAATTACAGACTAAATGTCTTAATATGCAACCTGACTACCAGGTTTCTTGTTTTCTGTGGTACCTACAGTCCAACATGTTTAGACATAAAATGTCTAATGAAAAAAACGTTTTTTTGAAGAGCTACATGTTTTTGTGAGTGCTCAAGTCTCAGACAAAGGCACAAGTGTTTTGTGTAAAAATAGATATAATTAAAGCACATATTTGGAGACATGGGGATGAAAAAAGTTGGTATAAAAAGCAAAGACATTTTCTTTTTTCCTTTCAAGGCCCAAATAATCTATCACCACTGACACTTGAGCGACTCTCTTTATTTATCTAATATGATCAAAATTAAACCAAACGATGTGTGAATGGTGTTTTTCTTTAAAATGTTAAAAACTTGTTAGCTGAAGCTAAAGGTGCTCATGTTTCAATTTACGACCAGAATACACAGGAGTCGTCCAGGTGCAACCTCCATTCAGTCAATTCAATTCAACAAAACTTTATTTGGCGCCGAGGGGCAATTTAAATGCCGAATTGAATTAAAACAATTAAAAACCTTTCATCAGCCTGGATGAAAGGTTTTTAATTGTTTTTACCCTCTAAAATGTGAGTGTATATAATTATATAGCTCAATTTTAGGCGCTTAAAATGGCTCCATTCGGGGCTTTTTAAACCAACTGTTCACACAAAAAGCAACAAGTGGGCGCTCAGAGAATTGTGTTTTCATGGCTCGATTTTATTGGACTTTTTTCCCCCACACAGTCATCAGGGAGGAGCTGCAGATGAATGATTTATGAAGGCAGCTTTTTCAGTATTTTCATGACCAAAAGCTTAGAGAAAATCACATTCTGAACAGCGATCACACGGCTCCAAAGAGTCACCCCCACGCTGGTGTTGCTATCTGGCCAATATCTTCAGCCCGTCTGTTTATATTCTGTTGACTCCACAACCTTATCTTGATTTTATTCAGATGTTTACTCACCAGTTTTTAAATTATGCTCACAGTTTCTGGAAAGTAAAATCAAACTGAATTCCCAGGGATTCCCTGTTTTCACTAAGACACCTAAATCCACCCGATGTTAGATGGATTTGATGCTCTCCTTCAGATCTTTGAGTTCATATTTAGCGAACGGATGGAGCATGGCAACATTTACTGACATCTACAGTACAACGATGTATCATTAACATTATTAATATCTATCTATCTATCTATATATATATATATATATATATATATGTGTGTGTATGTCTGTCTGTCTGTCTGTCTGTCTTTCTGTCTGTCTGTCTGTCTATCTATGTATATGTGTGTGTATATATATATATATATATATATATATATATATATATATATATATATATATATATATATATATATATGTGTATGTGTATATGTGTTTGTGTGTATATATATATATATATATATATATATATATATATATATTCTATATATATATATATGTGTATGTGTGTGTGTGTATATATATATATATCTATATATATATATCACACACATACTATATATATATATATATATCTATATATATATATATATATATGTATGTGTGTATATATATATATATATATATATATATATATATATATCCGTAGTATATATATATGTGTATATATATATATATATATATAGATATATATATATATATATATATATATATATATATATATATATATATATACACATATACATAGATATATATATATATATCAATATATCAATTTTAGTTCCCTTACTTTTATCTGTATGGGACGAACCACTTTACATTTTTTACTTTTGTCTCATCGGCCATCACATCACTACTTTTTCAGTGCTGCAAACTAAACTAAATAAGCTGTATGTCCACATATGGTATAATTATAAATGCATGTAAAATAAATCGGATTCAGACTCGGATATACTGATGGTGATCCATCTGGAAGGTGCAGTTTCCCTCGCTACAGTGAGATGAGTGTTACATCGCCATGAACTGAGAGCGTACCGCCTCAGAAAAAAGCCCCTGGTGGCCAAATTTTGATGTTCAGATGAGATAAAGAATAAGCTATTTGGTCACACTTTATTCTCCCCTGCACATGCAAATTACAATTAAACATTTTTAGTTTGGCAAAGACAACATACATTAGAAATCTACATAAAATGTAATAGAAGTTAGATTAATGGTTGACCTATTTCCATGGTGCGTTCGACAGGGGCCAGCATCTGGTATATGAGGGCTGTGAGCAGAGCGTGAATTACTGAGAAACAGACTTTATTAACAGACTGAAACATTTACCCTGGTGGCCTTCACCAGGGTAATAAAAAAATACATCAGTGTGTACTTAAATAGAAGTCTTGAAAACCATGCTTTTCTGTTTTTGTAAAGCTTTTCTAGTTAAATAACAGAGAAAGTTTGACTTCTTTTTAGAACCTCATGCTTTCCACAAGCCCCAAACAAGTTGGTGGTCTGTCGATAAAGTTGGTTTCTCTGCACTTTGACTGTGGCTGGAGTCTTCACACGATGACAGAAATTACACACAATGTTCTTTCTGTCTCGTCAGAACATTGAAAACGGATGGCGCGTTTGCCCTTGTTTTCCTAGAGCCTTGACTGAGAGCGGCAGCAGTAATCATCCCTTGATTGCAAAGAAAGAAAACAACACATTCACAGTTTTCACCCTCATTGTGGCTTAATTTCACGTATTTATATGTCCGTGTATTGCATAAACATAGTCAACGTTTATTGGCACGCCTGGTGGAAAACGTGTAAATAAATAATCGTTGCGTATCAGTAGCATAATCTTCGTCTAACAAATATTTAAAAATACAACCTATAGGATACATAAGCGGAAATCATAATAGAACCAGTGTTATTAGCTTTCATAGAGTTTATAGATTGCATTACAATTGTTTACTTTCACCATTTGTTACCTGAACCGATAACCTTTTTAAACATTTTATTCCATCTTCATGTACCTGAAACAGATTCATTACAGAAATAAATAAGGTGCAATTAGTCACAGTTGTTAGGTTTTGTTTTTCCCTTTGGTGTTGGAATATTAAAAGACAACAGTTGATAAATATCAAATGTTTAGGAAGTAATTTAGGCCTGAGAAAATAAAGTGGCTGGTGAGTCTATGATTTAGCAACATATGGACACAAATAAAAATAATACGTATGTACACAATGGAGGCAATAGAGAACCAGTGATTTATTTTCCCCTACATAACCAGACGTCTTTCACATTTCTTGAATCATCTCTTCTAAGCTAATAGGAATACAATATTATTATGTTTTTGCACGTTTTAGGGATTATTTAGGAGGGGATGGATGGAGATAGAGTCTGTAAACCACAAACAAATAATGCCTCCTTATCCTTTGAAAAATTGCTTTCAGAAGAAAATACTAGTTGCTCCGTCTCGACTTGCCTTTCATCGTTTTGTAGTTTTTGTGTTTCAAAAGCCGAACGTTTCTCTTCTTTCGGTCTGTCAGCTTAACAGACAGCTAAATTATTACCAATACATTTTAATGTCAGTTTAATGTTGTGTCTCAGAGCCTTTCTGCTAAAAGGGGTCTCAGCACCTCAGCCAGTCAGACTGAAGTGAAAAAAGCTCTGAAACTAAATATCTCTTTTGAACAAAGAACACAATGTGCAAGGAACGCAGTGGAGGATAATGGTTCAAATCAAAAAACATCCCTAAACCGTCCCTATCTGGGTTGCTGTGTGTAAACAAAGCCGAGGAGTTAAACGGTCCCAACAATCATATTTTGAATTGTCCCCAATTTTGTTGTGCAGTGGCATTTACGTGGAGGATATACGGGTATCCACATAAGCAGAAATACACAATATGCACAATCACTAGGCCAACCTGTGTAAACTTGACTCCTCATTGGATTCAAGCTCATCAGGTGGTGTGTATTTGTGTAAAGAGGGTCAGGATGTGGCCCCAGGAGATCTATATATATATATACAGGTGTGCATCATTTTCAGGCAGCTTTGTTTCGGCTGACCTGGCCAACCGGATTGATGAAGTGTAGCACTCTCCGTTCGGCACATTATCAATCTGGGCCTGCTCCCATCGAAAGCGTTCGGGGAGAACCTTCCACGCTGATTGGGCAAAGCGACGCCTATTGCCCGGCTAACAAAGGTCGATATCAAATGAAAATGTAAGCAGCAGGCGCCATGAGAAACCACAACACGTTTATGCTGGTAAAGACTCTTCTTGTTCTTCGTTCAAAGAAGAGGTCGTGGATTCTGACAAAAGTAAGGTGATAACAGCAGCTACTCGTGCTTCGGGCTCGTAGGCTTCTGCTTTCGTCACCGCCGTAAACCATAATACTGCGACGTGAGCAGTTGAGATGCGAACGGGACAAGATGGATTCTTATGTGTTTTACGAACAAATTCCTCAAGAATTCAGCTTGCGGATGTTAGAAATGGACCGAAAAGAAATGGATTTACCTGACTTTGTAAAACGAAAAAGGAAGGGGTCAGCACTCTTAAAGTTGGGTAAATATTCTGGCGTATTCACAGAACCATCCAAACATTTTGTTGCAAAATAGTCAAATGGGTCAGATTAGTAAAGGAAACACAGCTCCGCGTCACTTCCGACATTAGTATGGTGAAGGTGGGGTACTGTTATGTGCAGAAAATATGAGCAATTGGGACTCAAGATGGACTCTAAATCACCTCCCAAACCTAAAACCAGCTTTTTTGGTTATTGGAAAAGCTTTGAAGAAAAGCTTTGACGCTTTTCATGCAGGACAATGCTCCATCATATGCGCCGCAATACACCACTGTGTGGCTAACCATTAAAGTCATTCAATTTGAAAGAATAATGTAATAGACCCCTCTCCTCATATCTTCTTAATCACTATCGAATTGTCTTGTTACTGAAATGTGCTATACAAATAAACTCGCCTTGCCTTAACCCTATTGAGAACTTAGGGAGACTTATGTGAAGGAAAACAATCCATCTCTGATGCACAGGTCTGTTTTATGGTCAATTTTGATCAGCCAATAGGAGTTGTTGCAGATTATAATTATTCAATTACTTTAACAGCATTCAGGATAAAGATTATTCATCCTTTCTGGTGTGGCCAATCATCAGTGGTTTATTTTAGGAGCCTAACCCCTCTGCACACACGAATAAAAACAAAAGCAAAATGTTTATGGAGTTGACATAATTAGCGCATTTAGCATTACTCTGTAGACATTAGTGTCCGTCTGTGTTTCATAGAGAAAGCTCTGAGGTTTACCTGCATTTCTGAATCCAGAATGTTTCATGACCGAGGCAGAAAGCTCAAACTTAAAAACACAGCAGCCTTGCTGTAATGCTAGTTAGCCTTCCTGTTATCTTCTGAACTATGGCTCTCTCTTTAGCAGCCAGAATGAAGCTCTGACATGAATTAACTTGCTTTACATAATGGCTTTATTTAAGATTCCTTCTAACTTGCTTCCTCTGGCTTTTTTTTTCAACAGCTATGTATTAATATTCACACTCTTGGAGTCTTTTTTTCACACGTTCACACTTTCCACACCAAAGACCGTTGTTCAATGATCAGACATTTTTTTGATTTTTGTGTTTCTGACCAGCTGGTTTCATTACTTTTCATTACTTTTGCTTTTTTTTATAGGTTTGATCCAACTGCTGTAAAACTTCCAACATGACCACGTTATCTCTTTGTTTCAAAATATTGTAAATTTCACATATTTGGTGATTAACCAAGTATGCCTTTCTTCCTGTCAGCCACTAACTAGAAATCCACGTTGAAATTCACAAACCTCTTCCTGACTTTTATGACAACCACCTCTGCAATTGCCAAGAGGGGGAAAAAAAAAAGATCCAGTTTCTGCACTAAAATAAAAATGATTTAAGACAGTACGGCTGCTGTTCATGCCAGTTCAAAGCTCTGTCTGTTCCTGTAGCATCACTGAGTGCTGCTCTTTAGACCCGACCTCCAGGAGCTCAGAGCTGCCCTGTCTCTTTAAAGAATAAATTAATTGTGACTTATATTAAAATGTCATGAGGCTAAATTACATTTGTCAAAATGTCACTGCACTGTTGTCAAACGAAAAAATTAGGGTACCCTATCACAGCCTGTGTTGTAAAGTATCCTAATATCTATATATAAAAGTAAAATACATAAAACACTAATTTCAGATTAGAAATAAACAAGGATTCCCCATATTTAATCACACTTAAAATGGCTGTAATAACACTCAGACAAATCCCTTCAGGAGCACAAAATGAAAGCATCATTTCTCAGCTTTTCAAAGACAGATTGCTTTGTTTAAACACGAGTAAAACATTTTTGGCTGCTCCTGACTGCTGAAGTGAAAGTCAACGCCATAGTGAGACCCAAAGACCTGTCTGAGGTGTCCAGAAAGAAGATTGAAGCAGTTTCTGAGTCTGGTGAGAGACTAAAAAAGCTCTCAAAGCAACTTCCAACATGCCATCGTGTGGCTGTGCCAGCAGCTTTCACCTTAAAGCAGACCTGAACATGTTACAAGAAGTCTCCAAAAACCCCAAAATGTCGTCATCAGATCTAAAGCGGGCTGTTTTCTACTGTTGATGGGAACATGCATGCCTGTAAAATCGGAACGAGGCGGCATGAGTTTAAGATTCATGGGAAGTTTAAAATTGAACACCAGAACAGAGGACATGTTTGGCATAAACCAAACATCATTCTAGGAAAAGAAGCTCATCAGCTGTGAAGCATGGAGGTGGCAGCATCATGAACGAAACCGCTTTAACACCTCACACCTGGTAGAAGGCAACAAGAAAGGTCTAACAGAAATTAATTCAACTAGAAAAAGCTGTTCCTGCGTAACAGCGAGTGAGAATGCTCATCTGCAGAATTATTTGAGCAGAAGATGCAGAAGATCCCTGCAGAAGAGAAAAAGTAGCTGAAAACATTGAAATCAGATTTGAAGAATTTGAAAAAATTAGAATTCGAAAAAATGTAAGAATTAGAAGAAATAGAAGAACGTGAAGAATTAGAAGAAATAGAAGAATGTGAAGAATTAGAAGAAATAGAAGAACGTGAAGAATTTGAAGAATGTGAAGAATTAGAAGAAATAGAAGAACGTGAAGAATTTGAAGAATGTGAAGAATTTGAAAAATGTAATGGAATTTGAAGAATTGGAAAAAATGTGAAGGAATGTGAAAATTTAGAAGAATTTGAAAAAAAATTGAAAAATTTGAAGAATTAGAAAAATGTGAAGAATTTGAAGGAATTTGTATCAATTTGCATTGATTTCAATGGGAATAGCCAAAAAATTGCACAAAAAGTGAAATATTTTAAAAAGTGTAAAAGTTAGCATAACCATGAGATATAGCAGTCATGCCGGAAACGAGCTGAACCTTTTGATATCAAAATTGTTGAAATCGGTTGAAGTATGCGGGAGTAGTTAGACGCAGACGGAATAATAATAACAAAGATAAACAGGAAAACAATCAGTGAGAATGCTGTATAGCATTCTCACTGACTAAAGGGGGTAAGACCCGCTATTTAGGGGTTGGGAGTCCTAATTTTTTCCCTGCTTGAAAACTCATTTTCATTGGTTTAGTTATGTAAAAGAAATTACATTTTTGTTGTTCAAAACTATGTGTTTAACTATATGGTAAACACGGTTGTTCAAATTTGTTCGCCACTGTATGTTTTTTAGCATCTCTCTTCTTTTCCCTGTACTGATCAGAAAAACAAGAGTCCCTTCACATTTTAGTTCATTTTGTGAAGTCTCACGCTGTCTAATTTACGAACGGTCATTTAAAAATGTATTAAATGTTGAGATATAAATCTAGAGGAAGTCAGGGGTTTGATTCCTTTTGTGTTCTTTGTCCTCAGCTCTGTTTAACCTAATTCCGGTGGGTCTGAGAGTCGTGGCCATCCAATCAGTCAAGACCGGTCTCTACATTGCCATGAACGGAGAGGGTCACCTTTACTCCTCGGTGAGCACGCCAGCGACGCACGAGCAGACAGTTTTATCAGAAGCTGCTAAGGAGCAGCATCAATGATCACAGCTGTCGTCTTCAGCCCTGCTAAAAATCCTCTTCTGGTCAACCTGATTTTAGACGGGCTGCAATCCCCTCAGGGACTTTAATTAGACACAAATGGAAATATCTGCCTGGCATGAGTGCCTCAAGACGATGCATCTGTTGACTTTAGCTGTGATCGGAGGAGTGAGATGACATTTTTTAAACTACCTTTGCTTCCAGAGGAGGGATGCACTTGAATACATACTAAAAACTGCCAACTTGTAACGTCTTTTATAATTGAATGTCATCTTAAAGTTCTTGATATTCTTGTTTTTAGGTTTCAGATAAAAAATATAACATATTTAGTTCAGGAATCTAAAATGGATAAAAATTGATTATTTTGCGAAATGGTTGCATCGTAATTTTACTACTGTTGTATCCTGATATGCACAAAATAAATTTGTTAGGTGGTTTAAAACGGCATATTTGAAATATACATGCAGCAAGATCCACACGTATAGGCATCCATGGTAAAAATGTGAGAAGATACCTTCAACTTTATTTGCTGCAGCACAACATGTTTATTCAAATGAAGAATAAACTTGTCTGTGGCAGAGGAGAAACAAAAACAAAAGAATAAATTAAGAGGGGACACCATGTTAGTATATCCTGCAAAAATTTGTGGCATTCTTAACAGTTTCCATTGAGTAGATACAACAAACATTTTTAAATATCCTTCACTTTTTTAAATGTGTTCAGACTGTTTCGGTATATTTAATTAACAATCTGTGACTCGTAGTTTCCCTGGGCCCAAGGTATTTATCCAAGCCAGTATCTAAACACAATGGCACAAATGCGTGGATTATTCTTTCCAGTGCAGCGGAAGAGACCATGTGTTACAGTTAAGAAAGGCTCCAGAAATAATAGAAACAGGAGTGAGACAGAGATTTTACAGTGAGTGAAAGCCTTTGAAAGAATTGAATATTAAACCAGGATTTCAGATACTGGTCCTGTCTTTAAAAGACTCAATGATGCCAGCTAAAAGCAGGCTATAAAAAGCAAATGACAACGGACCCGTAATTGACCCCTGTGGAGCCCCACAGGTTAGAGGGGTCAAACTTGTTAACCACAACAGAAAAAAGTTCACCCAGATAAATAAGATTAAAATGGAAAACAGCTTTTGTTTCTCTCCTCTGTGGCAGAGGGAATGTTGTCTGCCCGGTAACTTATAGTCCTGATACCAGAGTTTGTGCTCCAGTGGGTGATGTGATTCAAAATCCAGATATTAAATTATGTGTGTGGGCTTCTGGTAAACCTCAACATGTACCACACAGTCCAGAAAAGGCAACATGTTGTTCTTGGCGTCCTCTCTGGTAAACCTTATGTTGCTGACCACTGAGTTGATGTGGTTGGTAATTGCTTCAACATCTTTGGTTTGGATTTTGACCCAAGTGTCATCCATGTATCTAAACCAGTGAGTTGGCGGTGTTCCCTCGTAAGCACTGAGTGCCCTGCTCTCCACCTCCTCCATGTGCAAATTGGCCACAATTTTACCCTCGTGTTTCTGTCGGTAAAAGTTGTCTCTGTGCTTAAAATATGTGGTTGAGAGAGAGAGATCCAAGTCACAAATCTGGTTTTGGTGTCAAATTGGTTCTCTTTTAGTGATTCATCATGTTCCAGCTGAGTCCTCACGGTGTTCACTGCCTCTGATGTCAGAATGCAAGTGAAAAGAGAGGTGACATCAAAGGAAACAATGGCTTCCCCTGGTGCAATGAAAATGAGTATACCAGCCTATTCTCTGGTCAATGGTATCAAAGGCTGCTCAGAGATCAACTAAAATTAAAGCCACAAGCGGCGATGAGCAGCACCACTCCGGCCAAGTCGCCACCGCGGGAATACAGCATAACCGCCTAAGCCCCTCCTCATAACTTGCCTTCGCCACCAGCGGGTACCACGAGCAAGCCTCCACATTGCTCTCCACCAGGCGTAGATGTGCTCTGGTAGGAAGTGTTGAAAACTTGGCAGGAATCTGACGTTCCTGTTGGAAGCTTTGGTCACTTCCTTTTTGGCGGTGAAGGATTAATAAAGACTTACTGCATTGTTTTGAAAATGTTGCCTTAAATTTTTATCTGATGTTGGTTAATATTTGAAACAGCTAAACAATGTCAATGAGGAGGAATCAGCAATGAAGTAATTCACTTAGTGTTCAGTGGGCGTGGCTAAAGTGATGTAATCAGCTAACCAAATCAACCTCCCAGATCCAATGATGTATCAGGGAGATAGAGCCTTGTAAGTTTCCTAGGGGGCACCATTGATCCAAATTCTAATGTAATCCACTGGAGCTATTGGTAGGTTGACAAATATAATTCATATCCAGTTTGAAGCAAATCGGATCATGCGTGCATGATTTAGAGTCAAACATATGCAAACGTTGTGTTTGAAAGTTGTGAGTAAGCTTTTAAAATAAGGAAATCTATTGGAGAAACTGTCAAATTTCTGTTTTAAGTGGGCGGGGCTAAAGTGATGTAATCAAATGAGCACAAAACCGTAGTGATATTTTTTGTGATGTGACTCTTAGAAAGTTTGGTGGACATAGCGTGTTGAAGTAATTGCAGTTTCGTCTTTCATGGCGAGAAGTCAGATTTTGAGGCTTGGCCACGCCCACATGCTTTCATGCATCAAAAAGCTTTTGATAACTTTTAATCCCCTAGGGGCAAAAACTATACTGACTGATTTTGAAGTCTGTAACTCAAAAGCTGTAGGAGGAGTTTGCTCAAATAAGACACAAGTAAAAGGGACAAAATGGTAACTTTGATTCAAAATGGCCGACTTCCTGTAGCGTTTGGACTATCGCTCCAAAAGACTTTTTTGTAGGTGCTGAGAAGTTACATATGTGTAACAAACTTCATATTTCACAGACAAAGCATGGGTTGGAGCTGATTGTTTTAGTGCTGCTAAGCAGCACTATGGAGGATCCTGGCCATGCCCACCAAATGTTGGGATGGATTCCCGTGTGGAGCTGGACTAGGATCGATCACATTGATTTTGGTGCAGATATGATGTTTGGATGTAATTTCTATGTGGAAATCACATTCAAACGTATGGCCATGGTGTGACATCGCACTTCGCCATGATGCCATGGCCACACCCTCCAATCAAAGGTCACAGTTGTGGAGACAATGTTAGACCATCTTTGGTGTCTGTCACTGGGGAGAGTTTAATTTTGATGAAGATGATCAAATACAGACCTTCCAAAGTAAAAAACTATACCTACTGTTCTCAAGGGGCGGGGCTTTGATGATTTTTTGATCATTTGACTATTGGGTTCTGTTCAGGGCCACGTGTGGCCCAATCACAAGAAGTTTCATGTCTTTACAACTTTCCTTGTTGGAGCTGTGGCAATGTTTTTTATGGGCGAGTCGTCGCACTTCGAGGTCTGGCCCCGCCCCTTCATCATTCACGAAAACTCATGATTCTGATAACTTTAGATCCCCCATCCTTTCTGAGCGAACTGCCCCAATTTCAAGGCAATTGATTGAAATCTCTAGGAGGAGTTGGATCAAATGCAGAGGCTAGAAATGGCAAAATTCGGGTCAAAGGGAAAAATTCCATCCACAGTGGCTGACTTCCTGTTAGTTGTAGAACGCTGGTGAGAGAGTTTTAGGGGGGTCTAGGGAACTTCTACAAGTGTACCAAATTTCATCACTTTATGACACAGTGATAGCGTTGTGTTTTGAAAATTTCGAGGGGGGGGGGGGTCGCTTTTGAGCCATTTCTTGTGTGACTTTTGCAAAACCATTAAAATACATAATTTTACACCAGGCTTGAGGCGTGTGCAAAATTTGGTGAGTTTTTGAGAATGTTTTGGCCTCCAAAAACCCAATTCATTGGCCAGAATAATAATAAAAGGAAACATTCGAATTAAAATAGGCTTTCGCAGCGCTTAGCTGCTTGGGCCTAATTATTATGTGACGATTGCTTGCATCAGAAGTCATTAAAAGATCATTTTAAACCTTTTAAGGAACCATCTCAGTGGAGTGCAGTTTATAAAAGCCTGACTGAAAAGGGTCTGTAACTAACATTGTAGAGATCTGAAGTGATTTTCTACAATTATTTCTCACTTCAAAAAGATAACTAAAAATAAATCAAATTTTCTTGAAATGAGTGTATTTCTCCTTGATTTGAACAGGTAAATAAGACTATTTGCCAATGGAATACGATTTCTGCACTTAAAATAGGAACAATTCATTTCAAGAGCAGAATTCCTAATCATCTTATTTTAGGGGTAAAAATACTCATTCCATTGGCAAACAGTCTTATTTAGCTGCTCAAATCAAGAAAAAATACATTCATTTCAAGAAAATTTGACTTGCTTTTAGTTCCCTTTTTGCAGTGTAATAATTTACAAAGAAATCGGCCAATAGTTGACAATAAAGTCAACTATATAAGATTGGGTTACCTCAGTGTGTTTAGAGTAGGATCCGTTAATGATTTATGCGATTACTATAATAAGAGGATCTAACCTCTTTCTGACACATTTCAGCCATGGAGAGACACTGAGATAGAGCAGTTAGCAAGGTTGGGTTGTTGTCTGAGTTAGAAAGGCAATGGTCAGATCTGCACGTTCAGTCAATGGTTAGGGCAATCCTTGTAATCAGCGTCAGACAAGCAGGCGGTCAAAGCCAGGGAATCCAAGGTGGCAGGTGGGGGAACAGGTTCAGGCAGGCAGAGGAACTGGACAAGGGAGAAAACAGGCAGGTTAGTTATCTGTCAAACTTGGCTGCTGCTGATCACGGTGATGAAGCTCAGGTGTGATGGTCACAGCAGCAGGTGTGACACTTTCGCTGCCTCATCAAAAGACAAAACGCCATTCAGCTGAGCCAGATATATGTCGATCTTGATAGTTTATACTAGCTAGCTTCCTGTCCTGCCATCACAAACATTGACATTTAGAGTTGAAGTAATAAAATTATCGAAATGATAAATCTGTCACACTGAGCGACCACCGAACACAGATTTAAGCTCAATATGAACCATTTTGTCCAAGACAGCCTGTAATCTAAGTATGGTGGAGGATCTGTGATGCTGGGGGGCCTACTTCTCTTTAACCCTTGTTCAAGTGCGTGGAATAATTAATAAGTGTGGATGGTGGCGTTAGCCAGTCTATCTGGATCTTGTCCTGGTACCTGTCTCAGCAGACTCATCTTCTGTCAAGGAAAACAGATCTCACTTTTTTAACCTTTTATTTAAGCTGATAATAGACCTGTTAAGAACAAGACCTCTTTCACAAGGTTCACCTGGCAGCATCAGACAGACAATACGAGCAAAACAACTGCAATGCAAGCAATTTACCGACTAAAATGCAAAATAATTAACAAACCTTGTATGTAGTTTCTAACGCAACATTCAGGTGTATTTTTAAGTCTTTGAATTAAATCAAGACCTTATCTTAAGTTAATCATCCGGAAAACAGCAATAAAATGTCTTTGAGGCCGTTAATCTGCTTAAATGATAAAAAAAAAAATATTCCCTTGGTTCGAGAGAATTTGACAGCGATTTGTTTCGGTGTCCTTGCCAGGAGCATCTCGGGCAAACAAGAGCGAGTGCGAAAACGGTCAAATCAAAAGCAAAATTACTGTGAAGCGACAGAGAGAACTGTAAGAAAGACAAGGTCTGACGGAGAAAAATAAGGAGGAGGTGAAGAGCAAGCAGAGCGGCAAAGAACAGAGGGGAGGTGAGGTAGAGGAGCTGCGACGTGGGTAAGCTGAAGCAGAATATGAATTATTTCCATGCTGACTCTTCAGAAACAGTTCACACTCGTCCACCAATGTCCCTTTCTTCCTGCCCCATCCCTCGTTCCTTGGCCTTCTTTTCTTTTCTTTTTTTTTTTTTGCCAAAGATGACAAGAGGGTACAGAGGGTGATGGGATGGGAGGATAGGTGATTGAGGGGATGGGAGGAACAGAAGCGGATGGGAGGGGAAGAGGTTAAATGGTGGAAATGAACATGACAGCCGAGAGCAGCAAAGGTAAGAAGGAAGAGCAGGTTTGGAGATGAGAAACGAAGGTAAGAAGGGAATAGGACGGCGAGAGGAAAAGCAGGGTGAAACATTTTTTTTTGAAAAAGATGAACGAGGGAGAGACAAAAAAAATGTGTAAACAGATGAGGGAGCTGGAAAAGATCCGGGAAGGATTGAAAGGAGGAAGCAATGTTTGTGAAGGGATGAGCGGAAGAGAAAATAGTAATTGGGAAGAGGAATAACGGCGCGCCGCGCCGCTCTGCTGGGCTTTCTCAGCCTGTCGCTGAAAGTCACAGACGCATGAGGGCTTCCTGTAAATAATTGAAGAGGGGGAGTCCCCCCGTTCGCACACAGTAGAAGTCCCCTCCAAAGCTGCACACAGAGAGGAAAAGTGGGAACGTTTGATCGCGCTCCAGCTCGAGGACTGATGTGCCGGCAGCTCCATGATAACGAATGTATAAATCATCAACGGCAACTCTAATCCATCCTGATGTCTGCACGGCTTGATGTTTAATTGGCTGCTGCGCAGGTCCTGGCAGGTAAAGATGGTGTGACCAGCCTGGAGAGATGCTCATTAAACGTTACGAGGGTGCCATCGCAAATGAACTGCAGCTCCGCCGTTGACTTTCCATACTTCATATCAAGTGGACTGCTTGTTTACTGGACACAAATTGGGTTAGTTTTTCTTCCACCCAAGCTGGGCTTTGGTGGATTTGACAGGATGTCGATACGGATCACGCTGCAGTGCCTTTAACTTCAGAGAGAAACAAGGAGCCCTCGTCAGCAGTCTTTCTGTGTAAAAGAAATAAAAAAAAAAGCTTGGGATGGGGCACTTGTGCAACATATTTTCCAATTGGAAGAAATAAATATTACAAAACAGCAGATTGCAGATGTCAGCACATATTCTTTCTGTTAGATAGTTTTTAAATTTATTTTTCAACCCAGCGTTTTGTGCTTTCAACTGGTAAACATACCTTTTCTCCATTTGGAAGAAGTAAAAGGGAGAAAAACATGAGCAAAAACAACTAATTCTAGTTATAAGTACACAGTGTGGGTGTGAAAATGTCACACAATGGGACATGCTACACTGCAGTGCCTTGCAAATCCATTCATATCCCTTGATATGAAAAAATATCTGGAGTAGTGTGGCGTTCCAAGCTTTATTCCTGGGTGGGAAGCGACACGTCTTCAGCTTCAGAATACAAGTCCAGTTGTTTTATTTTTTTAACCTTTTTTTTTTGGATTCATATCCCTTATATATAACCATATAACCTTAAGCTTTAATGAGTTTTATTGTTATTATTATGTGATAAACCTTTAAAGCTGAGAAGAGGGAGGAAAATTATACCTGGTTTTCTGAATATTCTTTGGAAATAGGTAGTACGAGGTCACCTAATTGGTGTATAGTGTTTGCCTGTGTGTAATCTAATCCTGTATAAATCCCGCTGTTCTGCGAAGGTCTCTGAGTTTTAAATGGCATCTGAGTCATTAAACGATGGCTCAAGAAGCGTCTCTCAGAGAAATGTTCAGTCCATTATCTAAAAACCTGAAGAATATGGCCGTCCGCCTAAACCAACAGGCCAGGGAAAGACAGCAGTAATCAGAGATGCAGCCTTGAGGCCTATGGTAGCTCTGGAGGAGCTGCACAGATTCACAGCTCAGGCAGAAAAATCTGTCAGCAGGGCAGGTATTAGCTGTGCACTCCACAAATCTGGTCTTTATGAAAGAGTGACATC